>NC_056736.1:432837937-433050437 GCF_019279795.1 Protopterus annectens | reverse complement strand
TTTATAGTTAAGTCTAGTATTAGTTTTATATAGGCATTGCATAGTGCTCTGCTTTTGTCCTTTGGCTTCGAACAGTCTATCTGCCCATCTATCAATGCATATCTATTTCTCTATCTTACTACACACACACACACACACACACACACACACACACACACACGCATGTGTGTGTGTGTGTGTGTGTGTTGATAGTTAGATATAGACAGACAGATTTACAGACTGATGGACAGACAGAAAAATGTGCACAGATAAATAGATACATTGATTTGTATCTTGATATAGATATATGTGTGTGTGTGTGTGTGTGGGTGTGTGTGTGTGTGTGTGTGTGTGTGTGTGTGTGTGTGTGTGTGTGTGTGTATGAAACATTTGAAGGCTAAGAACCTCAGTATGTTTCTGAACTATAAATGAAGTATTCCTCTGAAATGAGAACTAGAACAATACTATTTTATTTTATTTATTATTTATTTAACATTTGTTTTCCGGGATAGTCAGACTGGATATATGTCCATTTTCAGCGGAGGCCCTGGGAGAAAAGCTCCAATTAGACAAATTACAAAGATAACATTTAAAAAATATAAAATATAAAAAAGTATAAAAAACAACATTTACAACAAAGAATAAAAAACGAAGTGAGTATGTACAATGGTTCGTGGTGTTCCCTAATAGGGATACACAATTCACATGGTCAGACACAATTAAAGAAAGGAGACATTAGATAGCATGCAGAGCATGGCGAAATAGTTACCTGTTTGATATTTAGAGATTCTCCTTTCAGTATTTAACGTAATCAGGATTGGTACACGGGCAGAGCCAGTTCATTTTGAGATACTGTTTGAGGTTATTTTTGAATAGCCCTATGGAGGATTGTAGGGTTAAATGGTTTGGCAACGAATTCCAGGTTTTGCAACAAAGTTGGCAAACAGGGATTCACCTGCAGCATTGTTAGCTATGCTATTACTGTCATTTTTTAAACTTATATCAAAATAAATCATAGCTTATGTATTCTAGCAAGAGTGGCTGGGTATACCTGAGATTCTCCTGTCTACTTCCTTAAAAGCTAATAGGCTGTTTACATAAAAATGAAAATGGAATTATTATGAAGCCCTGTTCTGAAAGCACCATATGAATATTTTGAAGTCACAGAAAAATATTGCCTGTTGATATTAGGGTAGAATTCATGCCAAATGAGTTTTTGTAAAATAACTGGTGCAACATTTATAAAACTGTCAGAGTAAAATAAGCAAAATATAGCTAAAATATTGATTTTATAGTGTTGTTGTAATTACAGACTGAAAAAGAGTATATATTTCTTTATTAAGGTGATCTTTTTATTACTTGTAAATGATGATCGTTTAAAATGGCATTGCTGTTTTTTTTTTTCATTGAACTTTAAGATATAGCTATTACATTGTGTTTTCTGGTAGGAGGCCAGACTAATATAAATACTTATGGCAGAAGATAGACTTGTTCTTCTCACACAAATTTAAGATCTTGTCAAAAAGTAGAGTATTTTTATGTGGACTTATTGTTGATGATGTCAATTTCCAACCCCCTTTGTGGAGTGTTTATAATAAACATCACCTTGTGTGGTCAAAGGACCTTATAGTTTTAAAGGGGATGTGGGAACATGTCTATTTACACTAACAGTTTGAGGTTCTAAGAATACATGTGTTGAGGCATGTACAACAAGCTGTCAATTACTGTTATCTATCACTCACAACTTATCAGAATTATAATACAATTTAGGAGTTGAATGATGGCACAGACATAATATGCCATTATAGTAAAATCAAGAGATAGTGGAGAAAACAGTTGTTATGTACAGAGCAGCATATGTAGATAATGATATGGGTTGAGGATCTCCTGAGAGATGGGGATGTAGCACATTAAAATAGAAGGTTCAGAATAAGAGAGTGGGTAGGCAGGGATTCATAGCACGTGGCAACAATAATTATCCAACAGCTGAACAATGGAAGAGCCAAGATCATTTTGGACAGTCTTTGAGGCTTAATTTTATATGTTTTGGTCAGTTTTATTTGTTTGATGATGGGAATGAAGTCAAGATTTTTGCAAAATAGTTGGAATAAAGTGTGCTGCTTGCTGTGTGTGAAATTTAAGTGAGGCAAGTAATATTTTGTCTTGGGATTGCAAGGTTATGTTTGGTTACAATGCTGGAATGTGTTTTACAGGGCCAGGTATTTGTCTGGGTTACACATTATGTTGTTTACCACACTAAGAGAGATGGAGACTATTATGGGCTTCAGACCATTTTAACAATTTAAGAGCTTTGCAGTGGTGAGTTTGTTAAGGTAGGTTTCAGAAAATGGTATGATTTTGTTGTAACATTGTTCAAGTTTACTTCTTTGTAGGGCTGGCAGGCTAGTGAAAATTTGTGAGGCATATAGTGGTATTGGGATCAAGTAGGTTTCAAAAAAATGTTTCCCTAGGTTTAACTCTTAGACATTGTTTGGATCTAAACAACAGTCTGAGTTTATGGTGGGTCTTTCTGACTGCTAAGAGGGCTTGCAGATCAAATGCCATTAGGCCATGTATTGTGAATCCCTACAGTTTTGTGTCTAGCACTAGGTCAATCTTAGCATTAGGTTGGCATAATGGTTAAGGTTTTTACTTTACAGACACAAGGTGCAGGGTTTGATTCTCACATGGTATAACTGGTTATGCTTAAAATGACCCATGGGGCAGATAGCATAGTACTAACCTATGAACGAAAAAAAAAACTGAATTTGCTGAGGTTAAACTGGTCTTTTTTTAAGAGTATGATCTGCAAGCGAAGAAGAACATTTTTTTTGTGAGGGGGTAAATAGTAGCTGTGAGTTATCTATGAAGGATTCTACATTTGAGAATGATTCTTGAGTGAATCCTTGTAGTCTGTTTAGGGTAGGGATAGAGCACATTAAGGTACAGTTGTCAATATACTGTATGTGTTTCTTTTTTTCTTTCTTGACCACTTAAATATAGATCGTTTATAAAGGTATTAAACAAAATTGTCCCACGTATTGATCCCTAGGGCGCATCATCTGTGAAAGGTAGGTCATAAGAGTACTCACACTGCCAGTTGAATGCTTGATATCTATTAAATAAGTAGCTTTGAAACCATGGCAAGGAGAGCGAGACAGGCCAAGGGAGGAACATTTTTGAAGTAGAATATAATGAGAGACTCTGACAAATGTTTTCACAAGTCCGGAAATAAACAGAAAACCAGTTTTCAAAGCTTCTGTTCTTGTTGATAGTGATGAAAAATGCAGAAGGGCAGTAGATGTACTACGGCTGGGTAGGAATGTGCTGAGAAGTAAAGGTTATCTGTAGTTAGGTAATTGAGGAGCTGTGTCTGTGGATGCATTTTTCAAAGATTTAGGATATAGGTGGCAACAGAGAAATGAGTCTAAAACTGGAATAGTGATTAGAGCAGCTACCATTGTGAACAGGGGCAGTGCATGCTTTCTTTAGATTTGAGGGGCTTAGCACTCTGATGGATTTGTTTATTTGTAGTCTTGTTAGGCAGATAAGAGCATCGGCTATAAATTCCAGGTATTCAGGGGAGGGGGGTGTCTGCAGCCAGTAAGGTGGTTTTCAATTTGAGGAGATAACTTTTTGCAGCAAAAAGGTGGATACAGGATTTAGAGAGAAATCCAACTCTAAGTCAGATGGCAATGTGGGAGAACAGATATATTCAGCCATGTTTTTGAGTAAGGATGTTACAGTTTATATGAAGTGGCTCAATCTCATTTTGCTATTTTTATTGGTGAGTGCTGATGATGGGCAAGGTTGAGGATTGCATCCTGGATTCAGTCAAATTTGGATAGATGCCCAGAACAGTCTTGGATTGTTTTGGTGTATAACTTGCAGGCTGCAGTAGTGATTCTTTGTCTGATTTTACACTACATTATGCAATGTTCCTGAGGTTCCTGTAGGCTTGGAAGGTAGCCAGATTTTTCTGGGTTTGCTACAGTTTCCAGGTTTTTTCCACTCTGTTTCATTAGTTGCCAGGTTTTGTTGGATAGCCAGGGAGCTGGGTTGAGTTTTGCCCATTTTTTCTTAACGGGGTGTACTCTGAAAAAGACCATATTGAATTCAAGAGTTGTATCTTCTGAAGGTAGTATTTTTAATTTGGCCCAATTGTGTGATTATAGGATAATGTTAAATATTTCTGCATTCAAGTTTGTGAGATTAAGTGCAGAGCTGTACTGGTGTTATACAGGAAAATGGTTAGTGGTTCTGTTAATGTAAGTGGGTAGATGGTCACTTAAAGTATCAGACAAAGTGCTTCTGGTAGAGATATTGAATGGGTCATATGAGAGCAACCAGTCCAGTATGGATGGTCTGTTGGTGGGCTTAGTCTTGTCTAGTTGAGGTGTTAAGGAGTTGTTTGAAGCCAAAGAGGTTGATAGTGACTTTAGGTGATTTAGAAGTGATTTGAAGCCAATCAATATTTAGGTTCTCATGGATTAAGGATTAAGGTTTTATGTGGTATATTTGAAGTTATCCAGGAAAGTAAATCTTTAGCTATGGCTGTGTTATTATAAGGAGGGATGCAAACTGCAAAGATACACAAGTTTTTATAGGACATTAGTTTGAGAAAGGAAATAAAACATTCTGTATTACTGCAATTGGGAACATTGTGCTGATAGGGAGAGATGCCTAAATTGTTAGAAAGATGATTGCTGCCCCAACAGCTTTTTGACTTTGCTGTCTGCTCTGAGTATGCCATAACCATGTGGAACGATGTCAGTATTTTTGATATTGTGCTGCAACAAAGTTTCTGTAGTGACAAGGATGTCTCGACTATATGACACAGTGTGTTTACAACTGAGAAGTCAAAACAGTACTGCCTTGTTGGTTTTCTGGGAAGAAAAATTAGGTTGGTAAAGAAGAACATTGTGGAAATAAAAATAAAAATAACTGCTAAGTTAGATTCATTGCAAATGTGAAACATCATAACTCACTGAAAGCCTAAACTCCCCTAATGGATGTAGTCACATCTTTAGGTTACTGTATACTTCTAGTGCATTAAAATGTGCAAGGATTTTAAACACTTTTATAAGAAATATAAAAAGCAGTAGAAACTGAATATAGTCCATAGACTGCTTAATCTTACCTCAGCCATCTGGATAGTTAATAGCAATGTTAACTTTAGTCCAACCTACCAGCCTATACTGTAATCTATCACTCACCTCTTGTCTGATATCCAGTCATTGCAATTCATATGTTAATCAGCAGACCACTCAGCTGACCAGATTTTCACACAACTTCCAGATTTTTCCTTCATATTTTTGGTCTTTTTCTGATAAAATTTGTTGTTTTCTGGGAAATCACTGAGGATTGAAGTCACTAAATAATGACATACCTTTGAGTTTCGGACTACATATCCTTCAGGAAATGCATGCTAACACAAATTCTGTTATTCTAGCAGCTTTCTAAATCTATAAAAGCAACAATTAAACTTTGTCCCTCTTTTGGGGCCTTTGTCCACCCATTATTTTAAGCTTTGTCCAAGTTTCTTGTGCTAAGAGGTTGGAAGGTATGCTGGTCAGTCTAAGGGATCATCATGGTAATTGTGGTAAAAATTGTTCAAGTGAAAGGGGAAAGGAATGTTTCATTATCCTGCCTAGAGTCTCATTTAACCATGATCCAAGCCTGACTTCAGAAACTTCAGTAGAAGTAATTCTCCCTGGTATCAAAACATTTATGTGATGCAACTATTGTTTTTCTTTTTCCCAGACTGCTTTACCTTCCACATCCCTTCATTTACTTTCTATTGTACTTAAAAAGTGTCTTGCCAGATTGTGAAAAGCTTGTTTTATACAGCAGGTACTAATACGTAAATATGACCTCCTGTTTTGAGCTCTCTCAGGGAAACATTTCAGTTGCAGGCATTATGTTCTGTCAACTGTGTCCTCTTTATATGCTCTCCCTGTACAGGCACCACAGTTCTTAATTTTTGCATGTCTGAAAAAAATGCTGTATTGTACTTTTATAGGGGGTGCTTTTTTCTCTGAAATTTGTCTCAGTATCTGTTCCCTTTCTTTAGTTACTCCATATGGAAAGTTACTTTTTATCTCATTGCAGGGCTACACAGATGCCTACTCTGTCCTTTTGGTTCCCTATCTACTGTTTCTGAGTACTCTGCCCCTTCAAAAGGGATGCTTCTTCATCGAAATTCCTGAAATTGACAATCATTATGTAGAGGTTAGTCAGGTGAATATTTTCTTCAATATTCTGATATGATGGGGTGGCCTCTTCTCCAACAAATATGGATATGGATGTTTTCCATTGTTTGCTTCAGCCCCTATGAAGGACAACTGCTAAAACCAATTTTTTTCTCCCATATGAACTGACTGATTGTTTTTCCCCTTTTTGTTCAGTATGACACCTATCTGTCTGTTCCTCAGCTTCTGTTGAAGTTTCTCTTGGTGCATCCTTTACTAGGAGCATTTCTATAACAGTCTCTATAATGAATTCTTTTTTTCTTACTATAATTGACAGAGTCCATTGCTAAAACCTACATGCTCACTCAGTTCCTAAACTGACTTCATGGAATCTTTTGACAAGATTATCCGTTGCACTCATAAGCCAGACTGTTGCTGTATTTGTCCCTCCTTGTCATCTATTTTTTCTCTTTGCTTCAGCTCTGGACATTTGACAGGACATCTGCCTAAAAACCTCCCCATAACTTCCATAGTTTTTTAAACAGTGGGAAATCTTGATGAGTGGTGACATCATGTGACAATATGGGCACCAGAGCTACAGGTTGAAAATGTTTACTGAAGTGTGTCTACATTTCTACTTGTGTTACAGAGTATTCCCTCGTGTTCCCATGTACATACATTGCTTTAACTTTCTGAGTGGTTTATGTTTCCAAATATATTGTGATTTCACCAGTGTAAACTGCTTTGAGTTCAATAATCTCATTAATTCTTTCCCTTCTATTACAATAGTACATTTCATACATTTGCTGGTATCATGATGGGAAAAAGCAAATTCTACACTTCTAATGGTTAACCATTCATGTTCACTTTGCTTAACAGACCACTGATTGATACTAATTTTTTTCTTATAGTATTACATTCAATAGCTGTACAATACCTAGCTATATGCCCTTTTCTAGACGATTTGAAACATATTACTTTAAATAATAAATATTTTTCCAAGTTACATGCACAGAAGTATATTTTGTATATGCATGTCTGACTTAGAATCTATATTTTCACATAATAATAAATGTTCTACTGAAAGAACTAACTTTTTAGAAGACTGAGAGTCACTCTGGGATACAAACTTTCTTAAGATACTAGAGTATGCCCTCCTACATTTATATACAGCCAAAATGTCAAAAACATTTACTTACAAATTTTATATATATATATATCTGTGTGTGTGTGTGTGTGTGTGTGTGTGTGTGTGTGTGTGTGTGCGCGCGCACATGTAAGTATATATATATATATATATATATATATATATATATATATGCATATATACTTTCTACTAATTTTTAAAACTATATATCAGAAGTGCCACTTCAGGACTCACTGGTTTTCCCATACAAAGTGTTATATTTCCAGCAACAGATTTCATAAATGGACATAGGTTCATAGGTAGGTACAAGGCTATTAGCCCTAGGGCCTATATAAGCGTAGCCAAAAAGGTACCCTGGCTTTCACCACCCAAGAAAATTATTTTCCTGATCCCCTTTCGAGCTTTTTTAAGCCAGGATTAAATGAATATCAAGTACATGATGGATAGGCCAATGGTGCCCCCAATGATACAGGTTTTATAGGATCAAACACATGATTATTGGGCAGTCAAATATCTAATTAATCCAACGTCAACATTATAATCCACATACATCAAATACATCTATGGTAACCAAAAACATGTATATATATATATATATATATATATATATATATATATATATATATATCTATATATATATATATATATATATATTGATTTTTGCCTAACAAAACATATAAGTATTTTGGGCTACAGTTCATAGCAGCCTTATTTTTAAGCTGAATTTTTAAGCTGAATTCATATTTGTTATTATCAGGATGTCAGTAGTATGTGGTTTAAACAATGTATTATAAGTAAAGTCATGGTAAACAAATTTTGATGTAAACACTGTATTAGTACCCTGCATACAAATCTTAACAGGTTGATACCACTTTAAGTTTAGGGTATAAATTGAGAACCAGGATGTAACAGGTGCTTTTGCGAACAAATGTATTTGGATTAAGAAGAAGTCACATTGAGAAAGGCTTTAATAGCTGAAACCGGTTTGTGCATATCATGCAAGGTTGACTTTTGCAACCTTGAAATAAAAATCTTTTATCCTGCTGCTGTCGAGTGCTGGTCCCTTTTCTGTTTTTGTGTTCCCCTTTCGAGCAGAGCCACAGAAGTGATTCCTGGGGTGAATTTCCTATTTCCCATCCAATCATCAAGATTTTACTTGAAGAGTGCTAATGAGGAGCTCTATTTGACATAGACAGGTAGTCTGTTCCAGAGTATGGGAAGTCTCTGGGACAGGAATATATCCCTCCAGCATGTTCTGTTTATTGTGGTGACAAGATTTAGGTCCCTAGAGCATGTAGCTTGGAGGGATTGGGATTTCTTTAAGTGGAGCATGTCCAACAGCTCTGGGTTTGACATAGCTTTGTATGTTAAGCAGAGATCGCCTCTGAGTAGGTGATATGCGACGGAGTAAAGCTGGAGTTTTTTAGACGGTCTGCGTAGGGCATCTCTTTGAGGCCAGTAATCCTCTTTGTGAGGTATTTCTGTGGCCTTTCCAGTTGTTGTAGATGTCTTGTGAGGTACATACCAAAAGAGGCATTATACTCTATAATGGGTCTAATGAGTGACGAGTAGAGGGGAACAATGACCTCTTTATTTCTGGATGAGAAACCTTTTGTGATAAGATGAGCCATATAGAAGGATTTCCCGACCACTGTGGCGATGTGATTGTCAAAGGAGAGATTACTGTCCACCTGTGTCCCAAGGTCTCTTATCACACTTTTGGCATTAAGTAGACTACCACTTATGTGCTAGTTCATGGGTACAAAGTTTTTACCAAAGGGGATGACAATACACTTTTTGGCATTGAGCTTCAGGCCATGGGTTTGACACCAGGCATCTGTCTCAGTGAGGCCCTTTTGTAGTATGTCCACATCATTAGGAGTTTCAGTTATGGCTCCTAGTTTGCAGTCATCTGCAAACTTTGTCAGCCAAAGACCTTCTGTATTAGCCTGTACTTCAGAGAAGTAGATACCAAACAGGAGAGGACCCATGTGTTTATTTTTGACAGAGCATCTCTCCAGGAAACTCTCCTGAAGACAGCCAAGAGTTGGTCAGTTGCCATAACTTTGCTTTTCCTATCTACACTATCTTAGTAATGTAATTTCTCTCAGTCTTGTATCATCTGTTTATACAAGAAAGCTCTCAAAAAAGATCACACTGGAAAAGTCATACATTTCCATATTTCATTTGCAAACTATAATACCTACACCGTTAAACCCTTTTCTGGATTAATTTTAAAATCTCTGCCTTACTTCCTAGTTCAGTTTTAGAAAGAAAATAGAAAGGGTCTTGTTAGATGTGTTTGTTCCTTAAGTAAAGATGTTGAAAGATTATAGATTGAAAAATGCTACACCCAGTGATAGATGCAATTCTGAATTCGCCCAAACATCTTCGGGATCCACCATGATGGCCTAATATTTAAATAATATTGATTTAAATTTACTAAATGGGAGAAAGTGTTAGATCATTTATTTAAGCATTTGTTAAAATGTGTGTCTTCACAGGATAATTTGGTACCAAGATACATGGGTATTGGAGAAATTATGAGAATTATTTGTTGTATAACATATTTTAAAGGAGAATGTAGTATTATACAGGTGCAATATAAATGGCTTGATTTTGCTTATATGAGATATGGCTGCATTTATAGATTTTTTTTCCATAATTTATCACACAGTGCCCATGGTTTGGAATTCATACATGCTTAAAAGCCCAACACGCTGAACTATTTATAGTAAATTCTTGTTATAGTAGCTTCTAGACTGTATCAAAAGTGAAATTCTGTAAACTTTTTTTGTACGCGCTGAGATAATACTTCTCACCTTCTTGATTCTTTGCCTTAAGGTGAATATTTTATCGAACCTATCTAAATATGTCAGATAAGCTCAAATTTGAAAGAAAAATACCAGGTAACATAAAGTTAAAATCAAGAAATAGATGGTACTCTAAGCAGCGTTAATTTATTTTTAAGTTATCATTGTTCGTTTGCATTAGATTGTCCTCCACTGAAACAGGACTCTGTTCAATTGGACTCTCCAGGGCAACAAGGCAAACAAATAAATAAAAGAAATATAAGATTAAAGAAGGATAATTGATACATTTTGCCCTCTAATCATGGTTTTTTCTATCAGAAAGGGAAGAATGTAAAAGAATATTTGAGTTACATTGTGTTGGTGGACTTATGCAAGGTTGAAAAGAATATTTCTATTCATTGTGGGTTTTGCAAAGCATGTTCAAAAATAAAGAATCTATGTGAGGTTAGGATCAAAGACGTGGTGCAGAAGTCCCATCATTTGTCTGCTTTTGAATCGAATCTTATGCCTTAATATATATCCCAGGGTTATAACTGTAAGAATATACAATGTTATGAGAGCCTGACAAAAAGGAAGATAAAGGTTACAATAATAAAGTATCTGAGTTATGTAAACAATAAGAACAAGATTACTGGCATCCTCTCCAGTTCAGCTGGTTAATCTGGGTATCTTGAGACAATGCTACAATTGTCTCATGTACACAGACAACACTCTCCTCCTCCCAACAAACACAAATACATGTGAGAGATGTAACTATATAGCCAAACTGGAGGCTGAACTCTCTCAACTCAGGGCTGGCATGACCAGACAGGAGGAGATGGTAACCACACACACAACAAACCCAGTCCCACATAGACCTACCACAACTGCAAACCAAACACATAAAAAGACAAAGACATACTCGGAGGCTCTAATAAATAACTTAACAAAACAACAGAGGCTCCCAAAGCAGACATCCAAAAATCCACCACCTCAAAATAAAACACATGCAACACATACTTCAATAAATCAGTGTGTCAATCAATCACAGCCCTTAAGGCCAAACACCATGCCTGATACACTAGTAATAGGTGACTCTATAGTCAGACACACTGATGTCCCGCTTACCAGGCTGAACAAGGAGAGGGTGACTGTGAGCTACCTATCGGGAGCTAGGATCTGCCACATAACACACGCACTCAGGTCACTCCAAAGCAAGTACAAATATGACTCCGTCATTGTCCATGCTGGTGTGAATGACCTGAGACATACCTCCCTGGACTACATGAAAAGAGACATAGAGGAGCTCTCTGATTATGTAGCCCAGGCTGGTATGACCCTGACCCTGAGCAGCATCTTGCCCTCACCAAGAATGATGGCACAATATAAAGACAAGATGATCAGCTTTAATAATTGGCTCAAGTACTGGTGTCATTCTAAGGGGATCCAATGTCTGTCTGCCTGGGATGACATGTTGGGCAAGCCACGTTGCTTTGCAAGGGACAGCTTGCACCTGTCACCACTGGGCTTCCAGATATTGGCTAAGGCTCTTGCCACCCCCATAGTGCCTTTTTTAGGCAAGGCTCAAAAGACAAACCCACTTCCTTAAAAAACAAAAATGGAAAAAAACTAAGGGTAATGCTGCTCAACGCCAGAAGTCTAAATCTCAAGATGCAGGCACTTGATGCACTCCTCAGTATGGAGAACATCGACGTCTGTGCAGTAACTGAAACCTGGTTCAATGCTCCTGAGAGCACCCCAGCGCTACCAGGCTATACCCTCGTATCATGCTTTTCGGCCCCAAAACCCAGGCCGAACCACAAACGGAGGGGGAGTGTCCATATTCATCAAGGACACCCACACCTCCAGGTTAGTAGCAACACATGAAGCATCGGAGACCATACAGGTGCAACTAACCACAGGCAAAACTGCTATACAACTGGTAGCATGTTACAGACCACCCTCCCAATCTCAGGAACCCCACTCAGCCTTCCTGAAGACATTGGAGGATATGAATGTATCACAAAATACCATCATACTGGGAGACTTCAACTACCCTAACATAGATTGGGTACATTATTCTAGCCCTAACACCCTAGCCCAAAGGTTCCTGGAATTCATAAATTCAAATGCACTGGAACAACTAGTCACCTCTCCCACTAGGGGAGATAATATACTAGACCTGATCATCACAAACATGGAGACAAAATGCTCCACACCGGAGGTATACCCCTCACTAGTGAGATCTGACCACAAACTAATCACCCTGGATATACATATCCCACCTCCCCCAGCACAAAAGACCATAGTGAAAAACTTCTCAAAAGCAGACTTCACTCTTCTTAAGACTGAGATGGTATCCTTTAAGCCCACTGGGCCAGTGGATGCCACATCCCACAATGCTGAATCTTTCACAAATGCTTTCTATGGACATCTCCAAGAATGCATGGATCATGCAATCCCAAATAAATCCAAGTCCCTCTCCACCAAAGGCAAGCGTCCTGTCTGGTGGACCTCAGCCATTAACAAATTGTATAACAAAAGAAGGAAGCTACTGCACGACAGAGCAAAATCCCATAAAGGCCAACTTTGAGAGAAAAATCGCTAAGGACACTAAAGATAACCACAAAGCCTTCTTCAGCTATGTTAGAAACCTGGGCGGAAACCCTCAGATATGCTCAGAGTTAGTTCACAACAACAAAAAATACACTGAACCCACAGATATTGCCAACATTCTGGCTGACAGGTTCAGTGCAAATTTCTCCCCTCCCTCACCCCCAAAAGAAGAAATACTTATCCCAGCTGAATGTAATCTCCCTGTCATCTCAGATGTCCAGGTGAGAGCCGCCCTCAGCAAAGCTAAAAACACAGCATCAATGGGACCTGACGGTATCCCGGGTTGCGTGCTACGTGAACTCCAAGAGGAGCTAAATCCGCACATAAAAATGCTATTTAACCTTAGCCTTACTACAGGATATGTACCTGAACACTGGCGTACAGCAACAGTGGTCCCACTCCACAAAGGGGGTACCTCTACAGACCCTGGGAACTAACCAGTCTGGTCTGCAAAGCTATGGAAAGAATCATTATGGAACTCATAAACAGAGATATTGGGGACCTACAGACACTTGACCCCACCCAGTTCGGCTTTGTAAAGGGCAGATCCTGCCCGTTGAACCTGGTTGACTTTTTTGAAACAGTCACTAGAGCCATTGATGAGGGCAAAGCAGTCCATAAAGCCTACCTGGACTTGGCTAAGGCCTTCGACACAATACCCCACTCAGGCATCATAGATAAGCTCAACAGCTTAAATGTAAACCCTTATGTCACTAGATGGGTTGCAAACTGGCTAAAGGACAGAACCCATAAAGTTAAAATCGCTGGAGCAATGTCAGACTCAAAGCCAGTCACAAGTGGTGTCCCACAGGGATCTGTCCTGGGACCCCTCTTGTTCGGCATTTATTTCTCAGATGTTAAAGCAAACATGGGAGGGTTGTGGCTGACAAAGTTCGCAGATGACTGCAAACTAGGCGCCATAGTCAATACACCAGCTGACACATACATCCTACAAAAAGGCCTCACAGAAACGGACAACTGGTGCCGGAATCATGGCCTTAAACTAAATGCCAAAAAATGTATAGTCATCCCCTTTGGGAAAAACAAAGTACCCACAAATGATCACATAGACAGCAACCCACTGAGTACGGAAAAAGTAATCAGAGACCTAGGGACCCAAGTCGACAGCGACCTCTCATTTGACACCCACGTTGCCAAAGTGGTTAGAAAAACATTCTACCTTGCACACCTTATCATGAAGGGATTCACATCCAGATCCAAGGATGTCATTGTACCCCTATACTCCATCCTCATCAGACCCATGATTGAGTACAATGCCCCATTTTGTATGTACCTCACACGGCATTTGCAACAGCTGGAGAGACCACAAAAGTACCTCACCAAGAGGATCAAGGGTCTCCAACATATGTCGTATTCTGCCAGACTAAAGAAACTCCAGCTTTATTCAGTAGCATACCGCCTGCTCAGAGGTGATCTCTGCCTGACGTACAAGGCCATGTCCAATCAGGAACTGATGGACATGCTTCACCTCAAAAAATCCAAATCCATTAGAACCACAAGAGCTAAAGACTTAAACCTCGGCACAAGTATGAATAGGACATGCTGGAGGGATAGATTCATAAACCAGAGGCTTCCCATGCTTTGGAACAAGATCCCAGTTCATGTTAGGCAGAGCCCCTCACTGACTCTCTTCAAGCGAAATCTTAATGAGTGGATGGGAGATCGTAAGTTTACCCCAGGGGTCACATCTGTGTCACTACTAGACAGGGGCACAGTAAACTAATTCTATTATATAAGGGGACCTTCACTGTGCACTACTAGACAGAGGCACAGTAGTCTAAATCTATTCTGTGCATTTTGTACCATTTTATGGGGTGGCGAAAGCCACATCACTATGGCTAGGCTTACAAATGCCCCAGGGCAGATAGCCTAGTACTAAACTATGAAACTATGAAACAACAGGCTCACTGAGTGCTGGGGGTAGAGTTTGACTTTTTTGTAGCGCTTTACTTGAGCTAGGAAAGAAGAGATTTACAAAGAATACTTTTGTCTCTCAGGATGAAGGTGATTTTGAGGTACATGAACCTTGTTACAAGGGGTCTATATCAGGAAATAAATTTGATAGCTTTGTTATAAAACACTTGACGAATATGCACATTTGATATAACTTAGGAATTTTTAAAACATTAATGACTTGTTTAAATTTTATTTTATTTGTATTAATTTTCCAGCATAATGACATAAAGTGATAAAGGAATGGCTAACGTCCATATGATCTGGGTTTAAGTAGTGGCTCAGATGAGTGAGGAACTGGAATGGGAGGATGGAAATGTCCATCCTGGGGGAAGACCAGAGGAGGCTAAGGATGCATGGGAGGAGAATACTTCCCAAGAGAGGCAAGGTCATTGAATGAGGCACAGAAGATGTAGCATGATACACCAAAACACACCATAGCACCATAGCACACCCGTTGTAGCATCCTAGCAAACTGGTTAACAAATCTATTTCCAGTGTACATAATCAACAAAATTATAAGAAAGGGTATGCCAGCAGTCCAAAGGCACATTCCTTTCCTGGTTAATAATCACAGATATAGTAGTACTGAGCTAATTAAATGCTGAATTGTAGATTCACTTTACCTAGTGGACTTCAATACACCTCATCAAGCTTAACGGTATAAGTTAGCATGCATGCAGTTTCACCTCCATGAAGCAGAACTCCCTACTCACTACCATTGTGCTTTTTAAATGTGTACTTTTTCTGTGAGCTCTTTCTTTCTTTTGAGAGATTTCTCTTTTCTGCTTGCTTATGTGACCATGGATTTAAGAGGTTTCTCTGCCACATAGGTATGCAAGAGGGCTGATCTCCCTACCAGACAAGGTTAGAACCAATCATATTTATATGATTTTAAACTAGTCCGGATATAACTTCAGTCACTCATACTTAAAGTTGATTATTGACCCCAGTATAGTATACACAGTAGGTTCATAGGTTCATAGGTAGGTACTAGGCTATTGGCCCTAGGGCCTAGATAAGCCTAGCCAAATGGTACCCAGGCTTTTGCCACCCAAGAAAATTATTTTCCTGTGCCCCTGTCAAGCGGAGCCGCAGAAGTGATCCCCGGGGTGAATTTCCTAACTCCCATCCAATCATCAACTTTACAGCTGAAATTTATGATCCTCTAAAATGCAACTGCCTTTTAATTTATTGCTGTATTAGTCCCTTTATTGTTGTTATTGTCGTATGAAGTTGTTACCATAACAGTAGATACCTGAATTACATGGGAGCTTGCCATTGAATTCCTTACTGATAAGTACAGCATGAATCACACACTCTCTGCATAACACTCAACTAAACCAATTATTTTTTTAAGAATTGAGCATTGGTGTAACACCATAGTTGTATTCTCTTAAAGAATGTAAACTCCTGTACAGTTACCCTCAACTTAGTACCTCCCACTCAGCTTAAGATCCACTGCAAGTAGAGACAGAACCTGAGTGTTGCACATTCTCTGACGAAGTCTTGTGTAATTTTCTTCTTACTGGGTTTTTTAACTTGGATAGCAAACAACTTTAAACCTGAAAACATTTTAAAAGTGAGTCCTTGTGTTCTTTACTAATCTTACTTGCTTGTGCTTATATGAACTAATCCAAGCAACAGTATTTAACCTTTTACCGATTTTGTTAAGTTTGGTTTAGCATTCTGATTACATTTGAGTGAGCAGTTTGTTTTTCTCTCACCCAAAAGAACACTCACTTCAAACACCACATAGCACTATTACAGTTGCAAAATTTTATGGCCGAAACAATGATGATATTTGTCCATTCCAAAGTCTTTCTAAGCTGATTATGTTGACATACAACCAAGAACAGCCAACTTTGATACAGATTTTCATGTGGTTATAGACTCCATGCTAGACAGGTAACCAGCAGGAAGAATATGCTTACCAAGAATAAGGAATTTGGTCAGGAATATTATGGAGTGGTTAGAGTTACAGGATGCCGGGTATGCATTTTAGGAGATGAATAATATTGATTATTGCCTAGTGTGCAGAAGTTACTTGGAACCTTTTCCGAGAAGCGAGAGTGGACTTGGTACCTAGATGAACATTAAAAAAATGTAAGGAGTTTGCCTGGAAAGTTAATTTTTGTAAGGAGATAATAATTTTCAACTGTTTTTAAAAGTACTGAAGGATAAAGTTACTGTCAAAAAGAAAATATACTTGCTATTTCTTAACAGAATACAGTGGGTAAACATGTGGTTACTTCAAAGGTGTAGTTTTTACATAGGTACCCTCCAGCCTACAGTTGGTCTCTAGATTAAGGGTTCAGGGGCTTATCTCTGGACTTTTATGGAACATTTTCCCTGGGTTAGTAGGAAAAAGCTCCATATATCGACCTTTGTGAGAGGCTTTGGTGTTCTCTACATCTTTTGGTATGGGCTGGCAATAATAGGTTGGGCAAACTGGTGATCCACCCTGGATTAGTTCAGAATGAAACATAAATATAAGATGCTGGCTACTCATTTTTAAAAAATATGGCAATCTGGGGAGGTTCAGTACTGATTCAACTTCTGGCTAAAAAACGAAGCAGGAAGGCTAGGTCTATGGAGGTACTTGTGAGTTTGTGGAATACGCCCCTTGTCTTGGTGGATGGTCGATCTGTACATAGATAAACCTGAATTTTTGTGGCAGTAGTATATATAAGGCATGTGTAGGAAACAAGCAGACAACGTGTCTTCCTTTTGAGTTTATCTAACAGAAACTTCATCAGCTTGGGGCATTATTTGTGGCAACATTTGCAAGTATGAGCCAGTAGATCAAGAGATTAGTATATAATGACTACAAGGGCAATCTAATGATCCTGATGGTTAATACCCCTAGAGGTAGTAGTACCTTGAAATTGAAATTAATATATAACATGTTGATAGGTAATGCAAAATCCATGTTAGGTTATATGTTCATTAGGGGTAACAATATGCTTAATAATTCACTGGCATTTGGTGACTGGACCAGCTGTCTACAAATGCTACATGATGTAGCATATTTAACATGCTATGTTACAGATAAAATGCTGTATTTATAGCACTTAACCCCCTTACAATTGTCTGACAGGGGTCATAGTAAAAGTAATGAATACTAGCATTCCAACCAAGAAAATGTGAATTATTCATGTATGATCTGGGCACATCTCAAAGTAATTCACATTTTATTGGTTGGAATGCTAGCATTTATTACAAGAAATGTGAATTACTTATGTATGATCTGGGCACATCTCGAAGTTAGGTGTCAGTACATGATTGTTATATATGGGCTGTTAGAATGAATTTACCTAACAAGGATGAATGCAAGTACTGGCTGTTTGGTAGTTTGTGGTCAAATATGCAACATTACCTACCGACAACTTCAAAATCAAACCAACAAACTAATTAAACAAGACAAAAAAAAAACTACTATCAAACAAATCATCTAAAATACCAGAAAAATCCCAAAAGGTTCTGGCAAACAATCAACCTCCTTCTCAACCCAGGAAAACCCACTACCCCAGCCCTAACTCTGACCAACCCAAATGATTACATAGCACTCAATTTAACTCCCATTTTATTAACTCAATAACATCTCTACTAAACAGAACCCCTAATACACCTCTGTTTGTACCTCAAACTTCCAACAATTCTACTCTCCTCTATCTGAAACCTATCCAAACAAGTTACGTTAAAAATCTCCTTTCCAAAATAAACATTGCACACTAGCTGCAGACCAGCTGCCTGGTGACTTTCTACAACTAGCTGCTACTTCCATCGCTTACCCTATATCTATTCTTATTAACCATTCTATCTGTGAACAGTACGTACCACTCCTCTGGAAAAGCCATTTTATCACTACTTGCCAAAAACTTAGAAAAATGTATACACAAACAGATCTTAGACTACTTTTTGTCAAATAATCTATTATCTAATATACAACATGGCTTTCGACCTAGGCATAGCACCAGTACAGCTCTAGTTAGCTTTACTAATATCATAAATAAACTCAAAAACAAAAAACAACTAGTCTCTGCTACCTTCCTAGATATGTCAAAAGCATTTGACACTGTAGCTCGTCAAATATTTCTCAGTAAACTGGCTTTCTACCACTGCAGCTCTGAAGCCCTTAGCTGTTTTCATAGCTGTCAAAAAGTAGGCAAGCCACTTTATGGGACAATAATTTTATTTTTATTTATTTTACATTTGTTGACCAGGATAGTCCGACTGGATACAGGTCTATTTTCAGCTGAGACCCGGGGAGAAAAGCTCTAAACTTACAAACAGATAAAGACAAGCAAGTTACAGTATATACACAAACATATTGTATTAACATACAAGTTACAGTCTTACATTTCAAGCCTATGAAGAATACAGTTTATATTCAGAAATATATACAAATATGTTGCAATTTCTCTTATCAAACCTATAGGTGCAGCTATATACAGAGTAGCTGCAGAGATGTTACAGTTTCTCTTTTCAAACCTTTTAATAAACTCTCCATCCAGCTCCCAATATGTGTAGGAGTCCCACAAGGATCTATCCTTGGCCCACTTTTATTCACTATTTTTACCAATGACCTAAACTCCTCAGCAATTCCAGCCTCAATCATACAATATGCTAACGATGCTTCCCTAATCTGCTCTGCCTCTCTATCAAGGAACTCCAGAAAAAAAAAAACTCAGGCAGCCCTCCACAATATTGAAAACTACTTAACAGCCCATCGACTTATACTTAACCCCAATAAAACCAAGTTTATGGTCTTCTATAATACCTTAACAACAACCAACCAACCACCTATCTCTATTTCCTCCTCCAATGTCATAAAAGTAGAACCTGTTGAACATACAAAACTTCTTGGTGTCAAAATTGATAGTGGACTTAGGTTTGACAATCACCTTGCACTAACAATTAAAAAGGTTCATGTCAAACTGTTTTTTCTCTATAGGGCTAAGTTGTATCTTACTGACCATGCCAGACTCACAACAGCCAGAACCCATCTGTTATCTTCTCTGCTTTATTGTTCACAAATATTTAGCAATCTTCACAAATCTAAACTGAATAGCCTTGAATGTTGCTATAACAAAATAGCCAAATTTGCCACTAATCAGTCTTAAAGATCTCACCATTGTACTGCCCTTCATCAGCTGAACTGTTTAGCTCTCCCTCACCTGCTTACTGGAACTCAGCTATTAACTGCCCATACAGTCTTATACAAACCTAACAACTGCCCAGTTCTATCTGACCTTGTCCAACCCTACACTTACCTAAAATCTCTTAGGTCTGCTGCTAAAGTATTGCTGAAGGTTAACAAAACCCAAAGCTCTCACAGCATCTCCTTATACTCACATGTTATTGCCAAACACTGGAATTCTCTACCTCAGCATATTCTGGCCAACAGTGATACACATTCACTTAAATAGTCCCTAAAGAAATATTTCAACAAACATAGGTTTTGCTCATGTTCTCCACCAGGCTAACTAATTTAACCCCTTACTGTCTATTCTCTCCACCACCCATTGCCAATATTCTGTGGCAATTGAGCCTTCTTAGCTTCAGTTTGTAATATTTTTATCCTGAAAAAAATATTTATATATTTTTTTTTGTTTTGTGTGTATGAATAGTATAAGCTTATTGTACTACCATTGTTATATGCTTTTAAATACAATGTCAAGAACTGTTTGAACGCCTATTGTAATTGCCATATGTACAAATGTATAATTATGTACTATTCTTTAAAGCTTTTCTCACTGTGACTCCACTAAAAATGTACCTCTGGCCCAGTCAAACACTAACCGGTTATCAAATGTAAATAAATAAATGAATAGATTATTATTATTATGATTATTATGATTATTATTATTATTATTATTATTATTATTATTATTTTATTATTATTATTAACATTATCAGAACAGTTTTAGCCATATTTCTCTCATATTTTTTTGACAATGGAAAAAACTTGCTGTGGAGTGGCTATCACCTATACAGAGATTATTTTATAGACTAAAGATCTGGTCATATACAAATTTGTACATGGAGAAATAGAAAGAGTACTGGAGTATCTGTTTTCCAAACTCAGAAGATGATTAAAGATGATTCAGCATTCTGTTATCTTTAGGAATCTGAATATATATTTATGCTCCTATCCAGAGGCTTAACACAGATGAACATTGCTGAAAACAGTCTTTTTAAGGGTTCTTATGCAACTGTTCCGTGGTCAAAGGATTATGGTTGAATTTTACAATGTGTTGCATTTTCTTTGGCTTTCTTAATTCTTTATTTTCTTATCCTTAAGTCTAAATGTAGTTTGTATCTACATTTCAGTATTGTTCAGATTTGTATTTTGCACTTTTACTGAACGGTGCAAATGTTGATTATTAAAAAAGAGTACTCACTTTCATTTGTTTTCATGTCTATCAGTGGTCTTCACCTGATGTACCTGTACCTGTACCATCTTCCATTCTTCCACTGCCCACATTTAATTTCTCTGTGTTTTGTCCCACTCTGCACTTATAATTTGCAATAACCAGCATTTTGTTTGAAATGCTCTTTCTGGTATTATCTATGCTTGGAAGATACAAATTGATATGTTTTATTAAACTGTAGTACATGTTTAGAGTGCATGATACTATCCATTTTTCAAACAACTTTTTAGTGCATATGTTTTGTTTTCCTTGGCCATCTTCTTACCTTCCTATGTACAGTGATAGTCTACCTCTCTGATTTTTCCTATGTGGTATAATTATTTTATCTCTAACAATAATACTAAATAGGCCAAACAGTTCTGTGTTTTAATGTTCATCTTGCTATGCTCCATGATATTTTGGTTTGATGTATACTTCATGGTTTCATCTAGTTTAGGATATGTCTTAGTGTTGCATTGTATGCAATATTTTTTTTTTGAGGTCATAGGTTGTTTTCTTGGTGATAGACTAGTTAAGCTTTTTGAAGCTTAACCACTCCAGCCTTAGACTAATTAAACTTTTTGAAGCCTAATCAATCCAGTCCTACTGGAACAACCAATTAGTTGCTTCTTCATTATGTAGGGGTTAGAAAGGATAGGCCAATGGTAAATGTGTGGTTTCCTATTTATTGGTGTGCCAGATCTGAAAATAGTGAGAGATGTGTTTGGCATTAGAAAAAAAGTATGAGTCATTTCAGGAGATGGGAAACTATTTGGGGACGGAAAGCTGTCATGCCAATAAGTCTTATTATATTGCAATGTAGATTTGTGTTGTATTATAACTAATCTTGTGGATATGCAGCAAGTCAAGCAGGAGTGGGTTCTTTACAGCTTTATAGGTCAGGCATAAATAACTTAGTAGGAGATGGTAGTTGACAGGCAAGAGATGCAAAGTTTTTAGATGCAATGGGTAACAAAGGGAGCTCATATGCAAGATTTTTTTTGGTGAAGAGCCACCATGGTATTTCAGGTGGAGTTAAGTGTTTGGCAAAATGCATACTACACAATTTGTTCTAGTATGGGCTTTAAGAGGGATAAGTAGATAGTGAATGATGAATTCAGAGGGAAATGCATTTAGTAATCAGTTGTCAAGAAGAATTTCCTAAAAACAGAGGATATGTGGAGTTCAGAGGTGAGTTCTTTATCTAACAAGATGATTAGATCTCTAATGCTAAAGTCTGCTATAAAGTTCCACCATTTACGTTGAAAATGTGTTGGACTTCCTGTTTCCCAGACTACACAATGTTAAATGTTTTTGGCTTTCAGCTTTAGACTATGACCATGACATTACATGTTTGCCCAAGTTAGGCACTCTTAGAGGATCTAATTGCCTTTGAGGAAGTTGATGCTGGCTGTAAGCTTGCAGTCATCTGGAAACCTGGCCAGCCAGTGACCTTTAATGCCAGATTTGATACCAGAGAAGTAGATGTTCAATAGACATGGACCCAGAACCGAGCCCTTGGGCACAAGATTGTTGATAAGGCTCTTGGAGGATAGTGTGCCATTTACTATATTAGAACAGTGCTTAGCAGTCAGCCAACTGATAGGCTAATGTCTTACCTAAGCATTTCAATTGAGTCTAACCAGTGTATCGATGATTCCAGTGTGGGGTATCATTTCAAGCAGCTTACTGTGTATGGAGTCAGCTTCATGTAATGCTTCTGTAACTCATTCATGGAAGTCAGTTAGAAGTATAGTCTATCTTTTATAAAGCCAAATTATTTAGTGTCTTTGGACTGTAGGTTCCCCAATTTCCTTATTTTTTTAGGTCCATGATGATACATTCTATCACCTTGAACATTATGCTGGGTCAATAGCTGTGATGGGGCTTCCCATATGTGGGGGAAACGACTATACCTTTTCATCAGACTCTTGGTACATAACCAGTGAATAGACTAGTTTAAGGAACAGGTCTTATAGGGGGTATTTCATTTTTACCCGCAGATAATGTGGAATGTTGTCTTTACCCATCAGCTGTTTTTTTTTCTTCTTAGAGATTTTGATTGTTATCTGTTCAGAGTTAGCTACGGGGGAGGGTTTTGTACTGGGTACATTGTACTGGTAAGTATGGAGGTAGCAGACTGAAGAAGCTGGAATTATCTGCAATGCAGTAAGTTATATTCTCAGTTTTGAGGGAATGATGCTATTGGAGATAAGCTTGTTGCAATGGTTATTGTTTTTTGACATAGCAATTTTTAATTATTGCTTCTTCAGGATTTCATCCTGCTCTTATTTATGTTATTTGTTAACATTTTGTGGTTGATTACAGCAATAACTTTTTTGTTCTATTCATTAAAGTTATGAGCTTTTTATAGTTGTGTTCCATCCTGTGGCACCTCGTGCTATTGGACTGCAGCCCCCCCCCCTTAGCTGTAAAAAAAAAAAGAGAAAAAAGAAAAGAAAAAATAATTAGCAAGTCCTGGAACTCCACTCATGCGTGCTCAGAACTCGAATCCAGACTGCTGTTTAACCAGTCCAGTTTAGGAAAGAAGGCAGCAGTCTACAGATGACCCAGAAGTCTATGCAGTTACAACTGCATACACTGGAAGGGGAACGGGCTGCAATGCCGGCAGACTGTAGGCTGGATTCAGTCAGCACATACATATGCTCAGCTCGGACCAGGAATTTTGAAGTTTGCATTCACCGGAAATGGAGCTCTGGGATAGAGCTTTCAGCAGGAATTACAGGATGAGAAATGGAGCTCTGGACAGGTCTTTCAGCAGGAATTACAGGACAGGAAGGAAGGACTTTCAGCAGGAGTTATAGGACAGGAAATGGAGCTCTGAAACAGGGTTTTCAGCAGGAATTACATGATGGGAAACTGAGCTCTGCTTTCAAGTTGGACTTCAAACTGCTCTACTCAGGTAATTACTTTTCAGCAGAGGTATTGGGACTTTGAAACAGGGCTTTCAGCAGAGAGGAATTTGAAGCAGGACAAACTAGTGTGTGTGTGTGTGTGTGTGTGTGTGTGTGTGTGTGTGTGTGTGTGTGTGTGTGTGTGTGTGTGTGTGTGTGTAATACCCCAGTTAAATATCCCTGGTGGGTAAAGAAAATAACTCAGGCTCAAACCCTGTACCTTAGGTACAGGTAGCAAAAGCCTGAATTCCTTACCCATCACAACTTGTGAAAAGTGTTCAGATTTTTGCCTCATATTTTTGTTTTGTTCTGTTCCTCATAGAATCTGTGGTGTTCTAGATTTTGAATTCACTAAATAACAGTAGACATTTGAATTTCAAACTTCATATAGTTCAGAAAGTACACGGTAACACAAAATCTTTTATTCTAGCAATTTTCTAAGTTTATAAGATCAATATTTGAAATGTGTCCCTATTTTTGGAGCTGTATTTTCCCATTATTGGTTTTGTCCAGGTGCTTTGTGCTAAGAGGTTGAGAGTTATGGTGAGAACTGAATTCACTAAATGATAGCCATTTAAGTTTCAGTCTTCCTGTCTTTCAAGACACAGCTGATTTCGCATAGTGGTATGTTGCTCTGCCTGTAGTGCACAGGGTCCTGGGTTCAAGACTTGACAGTGAAATGCATGGCAGTAGCACAGCAGTTTATTCTATGAACTTTCCAAGATTATACAAGCAATGTTTCAAATGTGCTCCTGGTTTTTGGGCGCCCCCGAATAAATTTGGGCTTTTACCAGATTTCTCGTGCTCATGTGCTGCAAAGTTGAGAGATACAGTTGAGTGTTGAGTGGATTTACAAGGAAATGACAGCTTCACGGGAAGAGAAGTTTAGTGCTGCTTATGCTGAGTCAGCTTGCATTGTTAATAGCACAGCAGGTAGTGTACTTGCTTTTGATGCAGAAAGCTGTGGGTTCTACTCCCACAGTATGTAGATGCATTGCTGATACTGTACTGTGTTGTACTTTTAAAGGAGGTGGATGCTGCAATCCTGAGAATGTCCTCTTTGGTGAAGATACCTAGTAACTATGAACCTGCTATCAGTTTGCCATCCATTCCCTATTGCAATATTACTAGCTTATCATTTTTTAATGTAACATAGGCAATTTATTCCTCAAGGGCAATAGGCACTTTATTTGTAGGTGAAACAATGAAATATAAAGTTGTTTGCTAGCAGCAACCTCATTAGTTACAGATCTCTTTAATGTGAAATTATTTAGATGGCTTTTACTTTGGCAGAGATTGTGCATATTTAGTGATACTGGTGGATCGTAGAAGTTTGAGTAGATTTTTATGATGGAAATGTTCTGAACTGGGCAGTTTTGTCATTATTGGTGCATGCATTTTGTTTCATTGTTTACTGGAAAAATGTTCAAAAAAATAAATTTAAAATGCCCTCTAAGAACTGTGCTGTATTATACAACAAATATAATTTAATACAATCAGGAAGGTGTATCAAAGAACACATGTATGCTTTGTGTGTAAGGGGCCTATGATTTGAAAACAGCCTAAAGTTAATATTTATCTGCCACTGGCCAGATGTATTTTCTTTGAATGTGGGTTTCAATGCTGTTTCAATGAATGTGAGTTTCAAGGGCAGAGAATTTTTAATGCTAAGTCTATTTTCATTGTGAGACTGCATTGCTTTGTTTAGCAGATTTCTATTAGTATTTTGCTATAAAATGTAAAACAAAACTTTTAAATGAAAGCCAAATCATCGTAGAAGTAAAGCAGTATGCACATTACAGTGTTTAAGGTAAATGGGGCAAAACAGCCAAGTAAGGGGATATTGGAATGGCTGCATGGGGGAGGCTAAGACCATGATTTTGTGAAGGGGGAAGGGCAGCAAACTCAAAGACAGCCCTGGCTGAATTATACCTCTCAACTGTCCAGATTTTTGCAGAACAAATACATTTTTGCTTCTTATTTTTGGTTTGTTCCTCATAAAATTTGTGTTTTTCTCGGAAATCATTTGGGAATGAAGTCACTAAATAATGACAGACATTGAGTTTCAGACATCATATCCTTCATAAAAATGCATGGTAAAGCAAGACCTGTTATTCTACCAACTGTCTAAGTTTATACAAGAGCAATTTTTAGTACTGTCTGTATGTTCCCCCCATATATTTGGCCTTGTCCAGATTTCCTGCATTAAGAGGTTCATAGGTTCATAGGTTCATAGGTAGGCACTTGGCTATTGGTCCTAGGGCCTTTACAAGCCTAGCCAAAAATGTACCCTGACTTTCGCCACCCAAGAAAATTATTTTCCTGTGCCCCTGTCAAGCAGAACCACAGAAGTGATTCCCAGGGTGAATTTCCTATTACTCATCTAGTCATCAAGATTTTTCTTGAAGAGTGCTAATGAGGAGCTCTGTTTGACATAGATAGGTAGTCTGTTCCAGAGTATGGGAAGTCTCTGGGACAGGAATCTATCCCTCCAGCATGTTGAAAGGTACTTGCAAATAAATCGCTTTATTGAATTAGGTATATCCAAACCTTTCAACTGTCCCTGACTTTGGCTTAAAATATTGCTCTCCCCCTTATAATCCCTCCGCAAATGGCAATTTTTGAAGAAAATGTGGAGGGTGTACAATTAATAAATAATTGTAATGATTAGAATTATAGATTATTTTTATTTCAGAAATTCGTGTCGATTCTCTTATTTTGTCAGCTGTTCGACTGAATAGCACTAATATTAAAAAAGTCTCCATTCTTTGATAGGTTTCCAGCTGTATTGTGTGGCTATTTTATATTTTTGCATCACCTTTTGGTCTATTTTTCATAAAAATTGTGGTTTTCTGGCTAATTAGTGGCAAATCATTAAAGATTGAAGTTAGAAAATAATGACAGATATTTGAGTTTCAGATTTCATACCATTCAGAAAATTCATACTAATGCAAGACATACTATTCTATTATCTTTCTAAGTTTATAAGAGCAATATTTAAAAATTGTTCTTATGTTTGGGCCTGTGTCCCACTTCAGTTTATGGCTCTGTCCAGATTTCTTGCTCTGAGGTTGAGAGGTATGACAAATGTGTCAGGGCCATCACCGTTAGCCAGAGACTTTTCAAATTGTGACATACTTGTTGCACCCCACTCCCCCATGTAGTGACTCTGGATGTGTCCAAGCAAGGCACGGAGCAGTTATGCAGTGTAAGTGTGCAGAATATCCCCTCATCCAAGGTAGACACAAGTACTACAGTGGCTTTTCATCTGTCCTTGCTTTTGCAGAATGTTCTGGTTTTCTGTCATATTTTTATACTGTTGATTTATGCTTCTAATTATTCAGAAAATGCATGTTGTTGCAGTGCCTGTTGCTCTGTTTAAGTAGCAATGCTTTAATGACCATCAGGTAAGCTTGTCTGAGACTGTAAGATGCAAGTAAGCTTTAATAAACACACTGTTAAAGAATTACCAACATTGAAAGCTTTTTTGTTGTTGCCATGCAGAGAATACTTACATAACTAGATAAAGTATAAGCCTTAGGTATTGAAATGCATATGACAGTATTTGTAATAAAGGACAGGATTACAGTATTTTCAGAAGCTCATTACATCTGTTGGAGACTTGCAGTCATCTTTGTAGGCTTTACTTGTAAACTAAACAGAATGCCAATCTATCAGAATGCTAATCTATCATGTATGGTCCATAACCTGTGCAGTAATCCTTTAAGCAATTTATCTTGAGCTTGTTTCTTGTTTGCTATTCATTTTTTACTTTGATCATTCTTTCCCCATGAAACAAGTAAATAGTTTTTGTCAGGCAGCAGGTCTTTTTTGGATAAGAAACATTTTTACAAGTGGGGGTATCGCAGAGATTGCTACTTTCAGCATGTTACTTAATACTTTTATAAAGCTGAATATAAATTATAATTAGAACAGCAGTGCAACGAGAAGTGATTTGAGTACTGCTTGTTTATGTTATACTTGATTTTGACTGGCATTCCAGTAATGTATTTAAAAAGTAATTTATGTTTTCATGCCTCACAATCTTTTTGTTTCCATCTAGCTATTAAGTAAGCAGTCATGTAGCCAATGCACTGAAATACTTTTTTTTTTCTACACTTCATTTTATCTTGATTGGACTCTCATAATGACAGTTTGGCACCTAGGGCAATGTATTTAATTAAAGTTCCAGTTTTTGTGGTTTCGAGCATAGCTATGCCCCTTTTCTAGTTATTCACACCCCTTCATGTTGGCCCGACCCATTCAGCTGTCTCCTGCAGCCCCCCTTTGATTTGAAGTCACCAGCCACCACTGGTCCACCAGAGTGTTTTTTCTAAACTTGGCCTTGATTTTGTGACAAATATGAACATGGGCCTTTATGGAGAAGTTGAGATGAGGGTCTAACCATTGGGCACATACTGAGGTACTTGCGATAGGGTCATTCAGAAGTGGATAACTGTTGAACCATTATGTCACCATCAAGAGAAGAAGACATGCAGAAACTGTTGTTCACCTGCACTGGGATTGTATGGTGAATAACACTGCTCAGTGACCTGATTAGATTAGCAAAGGCATGACAATAGGTGAGAAGCAGACAGGAGACATGTTCGTGAGGATACGAACAGGTACATTAGTCATATTAGTGGGTGAGGTCAGTATATGGCTGAGGGAGTGTCCAGTTATAAAATCAAGGTAGCCTTGAAGAAATGTATTTGTAATTGTATATGTGTGCCATTTTATGCATAGGTAGATAAAGTACCATACCTTTTTTAACTTGATAATGCTTGGTGGTTTGGATATAGGTACATTCCTCCAAAATAAGGACAATTGAAAGGTTTGGTAAGAAAGGATATTTAGCTGCATTCGTATTTAGATGCAAGTGCTGTGAGACTACTGCTAGTGTGCAACTGACATTGATTTTTCCCCACCCACCTGTGCAGTCCCTGTCATGCTTTTAAATTTGGTAGCATTGGGGTTGTCCACCCCTACTGCAAATTTAACTTTGAAAGCTTCGCCCAGCCTCACCTCATCTGCAGACTTTACTGGGTACTGAAACATCCAACTGGGAATATTCTCCCCTTGGACTTTTAAAGTTTGAATTAGCCTCCATTGCATATCATCACACTCACTTAGTGCAGATCACAATATTCAGAATAGTAATCATTTTTTTAATCTTACTTTTAGAATCTGTACTGCTTGGGACCAGATTACTAATCATTGGAGTGCCTAGGAATTGCATCTCAGGAATCGGCTAAGAATCAGTTATTCTATTTTGCTCCTAGTGAGAGTAGGAGCAAAGGGACATCATTTCATAGCCTTAGTAGAGATTACTAATCAGTGGAAAGCCTGAAAACTACCTCTTAGTAGCCATTTTGGGATTAATGCTAATACTATGCTCCTGCTGAGAGTAGGAGCAGAGGTGCATTGATTCCTGCTGGTCTCTGATTGAGCAGTATGCATAGGAATTCACTGATTGGTCTGGTGGCAGCTTTGGTGGGAGCCTCTTCAAGGCCTTTGTTTAGCTTGGCTTTATTTTGTAACCAGCCACTGAAGAATTTGTCTAGGGTATCTACCCAGAAAGTCTACAGCAAGTGTAGTGATCACAGAAACATCTGGGATAATGCTACTTCTCATGACGCAGCTTGGGATTAGTGTTTCTCTTTTGTTTATGGTGAAAGAAAGAGCAAAGGCTCATTGATTCCTACCTACTTGCAGCTGTAATGAGATCAGAGATATCTCCGCTGCCAGAAAAATAGGCTTCCCGTAATTAGCCACCTATGTTAATAAGCACGACAAACCATGGATTGGCACATTCCAACAGTCTCTGTAGCTAGCTTCATTGAAATGGGCATCCTTAGTGAATGTAGCAACTTTCTCATGTTTACTAACAACCACTTACTTCTTAAACAAACTGACACAGTGTGTGAGAGATGTAGTGAAGGCAAAGATCTCACATGAAGCCACCACAATTAACAAGCAGTTTACCAATATCTCACAACACTGGACAAAACCAATCACACAGTTCGGACCAAATACATAGACCTGCATATGCTGAGTTTCTTAAAAGTAACCTACCTAAACCACAGATATCCTGTTAAATATAACCTAAGAAAATAAGTACCCTCAACAACCTTACAAACATACAACATAGGCAGTACCCAGCATGAAATACACATCTAACAATCACACAGACTCAGGTCAAAAGACCATAAGGCAAACCTCCACACAATCAAATATGTTAGTCATAGGTAATCCATAGTGAACCACACCAGTACACCAATTACCATGCTGTGGAAGATGAGGGTCACAGTCAGTTGCCTGTGAGGCACCTGGCTTCACCACATCATGCATGTACTCGAGTTTTTACACCACAAGAACACATAATGCACAGTCAGAATGCACATGGGTGTAAATGACTTGAGAACTACCTTCCTGGCTATATGAAGAAAGTCATGATGCAGCTCTTGGAATATGTGATTGAGGTAGGTATGAACATACCTTTGAGCAGTATTACACTATTACCAAGAATATTTCAATACGAGCAAAATATTATTGACTTCAACAATTTGCTTAGCTTCAGGTATCATTCTAAGGGAGTACAATATATATCAGCTTGGAAGGATATGGTGGGCAGTCCTAAATGCTTTGCCAGGGATGGCCTGCACCTATCTCCACAAGGCTTTTATACATTGGGTAAATCCTTGTCAACCCCCATAGTGTTTTTTAGGCAATATCAGTCTTGTAAATCTTCCGATGTAATAAAACAGAATTTGCATAATATAAAAATATTGCTATTCAATGCAAGGATTCTTAATAAAAAACTCTACTCCCTACAAGCACTCGTTACTTGGAAAATGGTATATGTATCATCTCAGAAATCTGATTCACAACTTGTGAGATCAATCCATCAATGTAGGGTTTCTATGCCTATCACATGTTCAGGCCTTCCTCATTTGATGAAGGCAAAAAAGGTGGCAGCACCTATATATTCTTTAAAAAAAAAAAAAAAAAACTGCCAGACTTGTTAGACAGGATAATGACTTGGAAACCGTCCACATCTAACTTACTATTACAAAACAACCCCTTAACATACCATAGCAAACTACAGGGTATCCTGGAATGTGATGGGGTTGATTTGGGTTTTACAGGTGAGCCATGTTTGCCAAGCTTTGTCTCTTTTCCTAAGGAGCATTCTGGTGTTAGTAGTTAGCTATAATGTGTATGTGGCTTTAATACGAACTGACCTGGTGGGGGCCAATTTGTTTAGAAGTTCAAGGAATGCACTGTTGAAATAATCTACTGCAGCATCAAGGGGCTGATTTTTTATTAGAGACCAGTTACATTTCTTTAGGGTATTCATTAAGTCTTGTGGGATTAAAGTTTTTTAGCTGATTTGGCAGAAGGTGGTGAGCTTGACAGTATGGACGTTTATTTCAGAATAGATAGGTTGGCATATGGTCATGAAGGCTGTCAGGTAAGTAGCCACTAATCTGGTAATTCTGAGGTTTGCTGGGTAGTGTCCAGTCCAGTATAGACTGACGTTTGGAGTTTTTATCTCTCCGTGTAGGAGCTTGAATGAGTTGTGTAAAGCCATAGAGGTTGATGTGATTGCTAGGGTTATATGAATTGCAAGTTGTCCAGTCTATATTAAAGTCACCCATAATTATAGTTTCTTGGGCTATGGAATTTCATTTAGACTGGATGATGTGCTTTATAGTGGAGATGCTATTTCTGGGTGGGACAATAGGTAGCTATAATGGATATGAATTTGTTTTGGTTAAGTTTTTGTTTGGTAGGTAGGACTTCTGTGTTTTCAAGGTTATCTATGTTAAGGCTTTGTGATAAAAGTGTGAGACTGCTATTAAATAAGGTGGCTACCCCTCCACCTCTTTTTACCTTCCTGTCTGCTCTAATAATGTTGTAACCAGGTGGTGTAATTTTGCTGTCAGTAATGTGTGCTTTTAACCAGGTTTCTGTTAAAACAGCAATATCAGGGTTATATTGGGATAGGGTAGCATGTCATTCTTGAACCTTCTTGATTATGCTTCGCATGTTTAGATTTAGCATTAGTATTTCAAAGCTTTTTTGTGATAGATTGGTTTCATCTTGTATTTGAGGGAGTGGTGAGAAGGTATTCTGGGGTTCTCGGTTTAGGTGAATGTATCCACTTATAATAAGTTTGGTAGCTATGGTTACTAGTCCCTGGATGAATGCTGATATATGCTTATGAATCTTAAAAGGGGTATTTTTTTAATATGGTATAGTTTGTATGAGGTGTGATAGAGTTCTCTTATATTTAAGATGGATGGAGATATTAATATGGAGTAGTCAATTAGGTGTGAAGAAATGGTAGATGTAGTTTTGTGAAAGGTGTGAGGGGAGACTATTTGTGACTGGTAGTTTAAGTGAGCAGCAGTTGTTAGCAGAGCTAGCAATATACAGTGTATTGATAGCATTTTGTAATGGTAAAAAGGGTAAGGCTTGGTTAATATATGTGTGGTAATGAATGGGTGTTGTTAAGGTTAGTGTGGAAATGTGAGCTATTGTATAACTGGAAATTGTATAAGTAGTGATTAGTAGATAAGTTTGAGTGGGAGTGGTTAAGTTTAGAATACATTCGAATGATTTGGTGGTGGGAGGGAATGTAGGCAGGGTAGGGGAGTGGAATGAAGGCCAAGCGCAGCACTTATCCTGGAATGCTTTCATCTGATATGCCAGGTTCAAAAAATGCTTAACTATTTCATTTAGATTTTTCTGAAATTGAAGCGCACCTTTTTTTGATCTGTTGAAACTATCATTGTCCCTTTCATCAGTTATTATGGCTCCATTCACCTCTCCATCTGGTGTATCATTTGTTGCATAATTCTAATCTGACTTCTTCAGAAGTTTCTGGGAAAAATGTGGATACTTACAATAAATGACTTTCAGTTTTACTGGGTACACGAGAAAAAATATAATCTAATGTTTAAGCATGTCTTAATCAGGGTTAAAATTTTATATTTTAAAACTGTGTGTAAAAACGTCCTTGCTAAATCAAATATTCTTTACTGTTTTCTGACATTTCCTCAGAAAACAGGATTGACAGAGTTGTATAATTCATAACTTGCATATCTGTTATTGAAAATTTTGACTCTTGCTGTGGAGAGAGCAGGGGAGGCCATATGCTGTTTTTTTTTAAGTCTCAGTAGGTTTTCAGCCCTTAAATTTCCTGTTATTACTAAATATATGCTGTATAAAAACTAGATGGTGAAGTCCTTCAGTTTCTATAAGTCATTTGGTTTGGGGCAGAGTCCTAAGTTCCTCCAGTCTTTCAAAATCTTGATTATTCTTCAAAAAGAGTTTTTATTTCTAGGCCATGATCATATATTCTAGGATGGCAAGTATTACATTCCATGTCCTGTTTCCTATAGAAGCTTGAAACCTAATGGTCTGATTTTCTTTGACAAGTTCTTAAAAGAGGTTCATAGTATCTTATATTCATCCTTTGCTTAGCCATTTCTCTGAAACACCTTTCAGAAGATTCCTGCAGCTACAATTGTTGGTTTACTCATTCCATCCAAAACTTCTGAAATTATTTTTAGAATTTAGAACTAATCAACTTGTAATTGCAGCAACTTTAAGATAAACTTATGTGTTCAGATTTCCAGAAATATTTATTTAAGCTTTACACTGATGAAAATTTCTCATGTACGCCACCAGAGTGCATTCCTGACCACCGAGAAGATTGCTAATGTCCATAACTATCTTACTCGCCTGTTCCCAAAGACCAGTCCTATGAATTATCAAAACATATGCTACATCAAAGAATTAGTATTTACTGATGTGCAGTATAATACAGTGCACGATTTTGGTAAACATGGTGACTAAAATCTCTGCATCTCTACATTGTCCTGTTCAAATGCTGCTGATTGTTATAAGGATTATTAATACATTGCTGTTGTCTCTACAAGCTATGCAGTATCATGTTACACAAAGAGGACAGTTTATTGGGAATATAATACTTCACTGACTATTTTTAAATTAATTTCAGTTCTGTCAAACTGCCATCTCACAAGAAGATTATTGACTGATGTTGGAATTTTATGAAAACTTTATGACAACCTCCATTAATTGGAATGAAGTGAAATTAAAATCCTTTCTAAAGGGGATATGGGGACTATGTACAGAAGTCCTTAAATTGTCTCCATCTGTACCAGAGTGAAAAAGTTTAGTGAATGCTGGTGAAAGATGTTGAAAGACATCACCTGCTGTGCAGTTATTTACTAATCTCAAAATTTCACTGACATGATATTCATTCACATAGGGAATTAAAGATATTCAAATCTGTTATCATATCATATCATATTATATGGTGTAGGTCATTTACGTACGTGTCATTGTAGTGACTCTCATTGAAAAAAAAATTCCCATTCCCCAAGTATGCATCCTCTCTGTATTGCAGCAAATTTTATGATGACTGCATCTTTGATGTAGGAGAATTATTTCTCTTTGCAGAGGCTCCTGCCAGTGAAAGAAATTTCTATCTAAGTGGGTGTGAAAAATGGGTTACATTCACTGATTTTGCAGTTGTTTGATTTAGTAGTTTTTTTTTATATTAGCCAGTGCAGGAACGTTTTCCTCTTGTCAACATGTCATATAAAAAGCCTACAGTGTAGTATAGGACATACTATACTTCAGTTGTTCAGCAGGCTAAATTGTCAAAACCAATGTGGCTGAAACCACATGATCAACAATTTAGTTCATCAATCAACTTGAACAACCCAAATAACACCAGCAAAAAAGCAAAACAATGATTTTGCAGGGGAGCAAACTTCCCTGTACTCCCCACATGGGGGGCTGCACCTCACCACCCCCTGCTAATCATATATATCAACTGCGAGAGTGAAATACAATGGAGAAAGAACAAATTCCCAGATCACCACAGTACCACAATCTCAGTCAAAACGGTTGACAAACTAAATTGTCGATCATGTACTCTCAACCATGTCAGTTTCAACAACTGAATCTGTTGAACAGCTGAAGCTGACCTGTAAAAAGTGGGCAAACCTATCCATGTAAATTGATCTGTTTATCATCTCAGTACGCCTGGCTCATATTCTTATGTGCTTTCATTCATGTGCTACTCTGTATGTAGTAGCTGTTTGTATGCAAGGCAAACCTTAGTTTCTTTTTGAGGCATATTTTTTATTATGACACTTTTAACAAAGTCAGTGACGGCTTTTGTTGTAGTCCCTTTCCCTCCTGCAGATGTTTTTGGGATGCATGGCTACATTTCACCAACATTGGCTTTCTGTACCATGCCTATATTTGTGAGCTCTGCAACACCAGCAGCAGGCTTGAAATCATCACACACACACAGTTAATGAGTTCTGCTTTTCAGTGCCTTTCAGTGCTTTCTACCTGCTTACTTGAAAGCTGCAGGAATTAGTTTACCACCAACCTTTGCTAACCCAGTCTGCACTAGAATTATCTTTTTGATCTGCCATGCATTTTTATTGAACTTTTTCATGAAATAACAAAATAATACAGAGAATAACAATTAACATAGTAAGGGGAAAAGGTATTTGTAAGCTAAAATATGAAAGAACCTTTTTTTAACTATCATAAACTTTTACATCCCAAAAAAATCTAGAACATATTTCAGTCCTTAAACAATGCCTTCTGATTTTCTTCTAAATTATACATTTGTTATAATTGGTCTTGATATGTGATATATGTGAGGAGTTATACTCAAAATATGTTAGTCAGTCTTAGTACTCTACTCTTTTCCAAGAAGTACCATGGGTACAAATGATAGAATTATCTCAAATTGTAGTTCTCTTAGACTCCATAAATAACAATCTTTATCAGATCCCCTCAGACTCCAATGTGAATGAGGTTGTCTTCCAAAAAGTTGATTTTCATATTGCAAACTCTAACAGCCATCTATACATCAATCTCCAGGGTATGTCCAGAAGATTTATGAAATTTTAATAATATTGGTCCCATATTTTCAAAATGTGGTATCATTTTTCTTACTTTCTCAAATGGTCTGGTTATTGTTCATAGATAAGTACGAGGCTAGCTGGTTTTGTGAGGAATTTTCAGCCTAGCTAATTTTTCTTAAAGGTGAGAATCAAACCTTGTGCCTTGTGTATATGAGGAATACCTTCACTATTAAGCCATTCTCCAACTACTATAGTGTGATGTACTATATATGCAGCAGCTTGATAACATAAACCAACGAGGACCATTTCCTAATCTTGGTTAAAATTTTCCATTCCACCCCCCTTCCCCCCAGCTTGACTGTCAAAGTACTATAGCTTATTTATTTATATGTGTTTTATATAGGGCTTACACCACATCCATACTTCTTTTTATATAATATCATGGTAGATTGATTCATTTTACATTTCCTCATACCAGACCATTTCCACATATTTGCAATGTGCATTGTTTTCTCATTATGTGGAATAATTATTGTTGCCATAAAGCTTTTAGCCTCAAATTTCTGATATGCCCTGCTTAACATCAAGGTTTTAGCCAACCTTTTTAAATAATTTGTAAATACTTCACTGTCATAAATAACCTGTATACATGTTTTGTTGTTTTTGGAAATGAATAAAAAGATTTACAAATATATATATATATATATATATATATATATATATATATATATATATATATATATATATATGGGTCACCTTTAAAATCTCGAAATCGCGTTTGCCCGAAACGGAATCCGACGGGACGAGAATACCGAAAACGCAGATGACCGAAAAGGACGGACTCGGTAAGTGTGCGATCGAGTGAGGGATTTAGTGTTAGGGAGCGGACAGGTAAGTGTGCGATAGTGAGGGACTGTGGGTTAGGGGTGGGTTAAGTGAGTTAGGGTTAAGGTGCAGGTAGGGTGTGTGTGCGATGGTGAGGGACTGTGGGTTAGGGGTGGGTTAAGTGAGTTAGGGTTAGGGTGCAGGTAGGGTGTGTGTGCGATGGTGAGGGACTGTGGGTTAGGGACTCGGTAAGTGTGCGATCGAGTGAGGGATTTAGTGTTAGGGAGCGGACAGGTAAGTGTGCGATAGTGAGGGACTGTGGGTTAGGGGTGGGTTAAGTGAGTTAGGGTTAGGGTGCAGGTAGGGTGTGTGTGCGATGGTGAGGAACTGTGGGTTAGAGGTGGGTTAAGTGAGTTAGGGTTAGGGTGCAGGTAGGGTAAGTGTGCGGTAGTGTCGGACCTTAGGGTTAGGGTTTGGGTTAGGGATAGTGCATATGTTATGTAGTGTACTGTGTTGGTGTAATGGTTTTCAGTGTTTTGCGTTGTCGGCGTTTTATGTTTTCGGTCTTTTCGTTTCGGTCGTTAGTGTTTCGGGCAAACGTGGTTTCGAGGTTTTAAAGGTGATCCATATATATATATATATATATATATATATATATATATATATATATATATATATATGTATATATAATTGGTATTGTTAACAACATCCTTACCAGGAAAATTTGCCTTTCTGGTCTGGCCCTAGTTCATCATAACACATTTTTTTATAGATTTCAGTTTTGTTCTTTGTCCAAGTTTCAGTTTTACCATGTTGCTCCCAATCCGACTTGAGAAATAACATCCTCTCACAAGGATCCTTTTTTCCAACAGTCTTACTTTCCATACAGGCAGTTGCTCCCCACAAATACTTGATCCTTCTGGACCTACTCCAAACAGTCAAGCTGTCACTTTCCTTCTTCCATACAGTAATAGCAATGTAGCACTTTTAATGGAAATTGTAAAAAAAAGGAAAGTGTGGTAGACTCCCCCCTCCCCCCCCAACTTAGTAGGTTCATATACCCTTGATTTGGCATTCCTGGAACCTTGCTTTCTCTTTGCATAAGCTTTAACATCGCTATAAATAGCCTTTACAGTTACAAGTGAAAACTATAAAATGATCTATGCTAGTTAATTTAGTGTAGTTAACATGTTCATATGAGCTTTATCAGATTTTATTAAAAAATACTCACTCAGATATTTATAATCTCAGATTTTATCTTCACTCCAAATAGGAAATCATAGTCCGCAACTGCTAACATTATTTTAATTGAAGAAGGTTATATGATCAAGATTCTACTTGGCATTAACCATATTTTGCATTCACATTTGCAAATGTATGTGATTCATAATTCATATGACCTTAGAGTTTTCCTCTTTTTCCACAAAAACTGAGAAGACAAAATCATGCAACATGGAAATAGTATGTTCCTAGAACTGGAAAATAATGAAAAGTGTGACTTAAATTATTAACTGCATATATAAACTTACAAGTAAATAGTGTTGTTGTATGGGAAGCCTTGTTCATTAAAACTGGAAATGGAGATTGCAGGATTAAAAGTTGAATTGAACAATGAATCTTTTTAACAGACTTATTCTGCATTAAACTGTCTGATTTTATAAAGATTCGCTGTGAATAATCACCTTCTGTTAAACTTTTACAGATACAGAAACTTGCAATGCAATATAATTTGATGTGCAGAAACTACTTTTAGTTCAACCTTTATAAACTGGATAGTGTACCATCTGTGGAGTTATATGTATAGTCCATTGTCCACCAAACAGATCATCAGAAAGCTTGTTTTATCTATGATATTAACAATCCATAACTCCTGTGTCCATGTCCTCCTATCTCATCATAAATCTGCCATGTTCAGTCTTTCATTAAATTTGGTACAGACCACTGCCAACCTGATGACAAAATGGTACAAACAGGAATTAGTTTTAGTGTTTGAATATCACAGAACATGGTATATATGGGTAGGTGCCATTGCAGACTGGTGTAGGAGACATATAATGAAATGTGACACAGAGTGGTGATTGAATCTCTCTGTTTCTTCTTCACAGATATTTCTTCTGCAGCTGAAGTGACTACAACTGTAGCTTAACTGTACACTTTCTTCTTTATTTATCATTGGTTGCCCTTGCTTTGTGCTTTCATGCAATATAACCTACTATGCAGGCTCAGTGCTCAAACATTACCCTTAAAACAGAAGTTTTACTATGGTATAGTACTAAATTCCTGTCAGGATATGCCCTTGTAATCAAAGTTGACCAACTGTAAATCAAAGTACAGTTTCACACCTTAACAGATATTACAGGCATATCACACAGTAGAGTGATATAGAAAATCCCAGCCAACCAACATCATACATTACAGCCTTCTACTAAGGATGTAATTTCCTCATAACATGCCTGCTGACAGGTGGGTAAATGTAACTGTGAAACACATACTGTACAGATCTGTAAACTCTCTGAGAAATATGGGTCAATCTTCCTTAAAAAAAGAACAACAAAAGATTAATAAACTGAATAAAATGAACACAAATCACTTTAAAGACTGATATAAATATACATACTCACAGTTGTGTAACACATTTCAACTGAGTCTGCAGTATGTCAAACTTTCAGTGTTATTTTATTATTAGCAGCAGTTATGTTAAATCTTATGTTCCTATCATGATATCATTATATGTTCAACACTCACCTATGTTCATATACAGAATTTCCCCCTGCAAAAGCAGATGTTCAGCTTCTTTTTCAGGAAAAGATGTTACGGAAATTCAATCATCTGAACGTCAATCATATGAGCATTCATTCATATGACAGGGACCAGCGTGTGTGTGTGTGTGTGTGTGTGTGTGTGTGTGTGTGTGTGTGTGTGTGTGTGTGTGTGTGTGTGTGTGTGTGTGTGTGTGTGTGTGTATGTGTGTGCGCGTGTGTGTGTTCTTGAAATTAAGTAAACTAACACCAAATACATGGTCTAGTGTTAACATAGTTATTCTTCTAGACATCTCAGTTAGGAATTGTAGTTCTTCCAACAGTTACAGTTTGATACATAGAAAAATTATGTTATGTAAACGTTATGATGCTTCACATGAAATATTTATTTTGATTTCTAGAAATAATCCTGATTAGTTAAAGAAACATTGGTAAGAAATTACTGCAGGAATGTGAACATTTAAAAAATTCTGATGTGTTAAAAAAATTATGTAATTTCTACAGTTGTTACATTTTATTATCAGATCATTAGTCCTTTGTAGAAAATGAAGACATACTGTGACACAGAAGTTTTTGTTATTTAGTGCACTGAAAGAACCATAGCATTATATGTTTAGTTTAAAGTACTATTACCACAAACTTTGACCTTGCTAACATTTAGCAAATTAGAATAAATTAATCCCTGATGTGCTTCGCAGATGAGCTCCTTCAATATAAGGTAGTGACATATAGAATGTACTTTCATGTGCTAATAATCTCCTGTAAAAATAATGTCATATATGTTAAAGGATTTATTGCTTACACAAAAATATGATATAATAATCCATTTTGGGAGATCTAACTATTTAGTTAGACTAAACCATTGTTTCTTGAACTACCTCTTTTTAACATTCACATTAAAACCAGTGTCCCTTTTCCTAATTGTCTTTTGTATTGTCTTTCTTATCTCATGTGTCCGAATTCCATAGATAACTGGATTAAAAAGTCCTGTAATGATTATACCTGATACTGACGCGAAGACCTGCGCAATATCTAAATTATGAATCCATCCCACTCTAGATTGTAAAAGCCAAAAATATATGAAGTAAAATATAGAAATAATAAAAACAAATGTGTTGTGCAGGTGTTTAATGCCTTAACCTTTGTGCCCCCGGAAGCTTGATATGAAATTCTGAAGATTTGTACATAAGAAAAAACAATAACAGCAATAAGTACAGTGCAATTAATAATTGATATGCATGTGTCATTTATATGAGCTACAGTCTGAACTGTGCATGACAACTTCAAAAAGGTTAACGTATTACAAAAGAAATCCTCTATAGTGTTGCTACATATAGGATATCCTATGGTGGGTGAAAGACATGACAGTACCAGGCAAAAAGAATAAAACCATGGAACTACTAAAAGAATACGGACTCTGGCTTTTGTCATGATACTGACGTACTTTAAAGGGTTACAAATGGACATATATCGATCATAAGCCATTAATGTAAAGAGTGACAATTCATTAAATCCAAATATGTATAGGAAAAATGTTTGTAGAATGCAACTAGTGTATGAAATGGATCTATCTTCAGAGAGCATATCTATCAGTAGTTTTGGAAAAATTATAGTGGTTCCATACATTCCATTTAAACATAAATTACAAACAAAAGTATACATAGGCTTATGTAAAGTTTCATGCAGGACTATTATGCAGATTAGTAACATATTGGCAAATGATGATAACAAGTAAATAATAAGACAAACTACAAAATAAACATACTTAAACTGATCAATCTTATTGAAAGCAGTCAGTGTAAGAGCAGTCCAGTGTGAAATATTTTCCATTTCCTTCTTCAGTTTTCAGAAATGAAGTTCGAAACTCAATCTATAATGCATTTTGAGACAGAATTTTTACAAATTACTTTCTGTACATCAGGTAAATCTTTGTTTCTTGAATAAAGGTTTCTTTATTGAATAAATTATGTATACTGAAAATATATGAACACTGATTACAAAACATACCGTAGATGATATAAGCATAGCAGCATGAAATGAAACCCATGCAGAGTCCTGCAGACTGTTGTGAAGTAGCACAATTTATATACTAAACATCTCTAGAGAATGCCATGCTTGATTTGCAATAACTAATGGAAGCATTTCTCATAACATATTTTCTTGCTGCAACTATTAATTGGCCTTAAAGGTATTGCTGTACTCATGTATAATTTCAATTAATCTGAAGGTATCTTCAAACACTAATATATTTTCTAGTGCTGGAATGCTGATACACTTTTAGGGGTTTCTGCACCTATGGTATAGACTCATTACAACTAAAGATACATTTAAATTTTGAAATGAGATGGATTTTTGTTCTAGCATTTCTGTCCCTATCTACTTATATTTATAACTCTTTTCTATGTAGATGTGTTGGATGCCAAGATTTTTAAATCATGGATTTATCTGATTATTATTAAAATATATCATTATTGATAACTCTGGAAACATGTTGTTACACGTTTTTTTTTTATCACACTAACATTGTAGCCAAGTCTATTATCTTTAAAATGAGTCACTGTACTGTGTGGGTCTATTGTGGCTGAGGTATGTTATAAGTTTTATGACTCAATCGTTATAAGTTCTATGACTCAATCTGTTGATGTAAATGCAAGTCTTCATTTGAATTTGCAAACAAATATCTGATTCTGACTCTTAGGTGACAGTGCTTAATTTCGCATTAATGGTTTCAGGTAATGGTTTTAGAAGCCTCCCTCTTCATATTTTTTATTAGCATCACTGGACCCTTTAGATTGTGGAAGACTACTAACACTAAATGCTGACAACTTTTAAACAGAGTTTCCTAATATATCTTTCTAGTCTCTTGATGAGGTCTATGCTTAATATATTTTGTAAAACATGCTTTACTCTTTTTGTATATTATTATCTGTATAACTGAAGCTTTTCTCCCTGAGCTTCCGCTGAAAATGGACATGTAACCAGTCGGACTATCCCGGTCAACAAATGTAAAATAAAAATAAAATAAATAAATAAAATAACATAAGGACAGTTGTCTTACTGCTATGGTAAATGGTTGATGTTTTGATTATTTTAGATTTTCATTGCATATCCTTGCTTTACATTATATAAGATGCTGCATCTGAGAGCCATACAATTTTCATTCTATAATTAAGCTTGGCCATGATTGAATTACATATTTTATGTGATGCTATATTCTTTCTTATAATTCTATATTTTTTACTAGTTTCATTTCTCAAAGAATCCAAGAAAGTTACAAGAGGCAACATGAATGGATGGATGAATGAATGAATGAATGAAAAATATATTTAACATATATATTTGCATCACAATTGTGTAATTAAATCAGCAGAAATGACTATACCTGAAATGTTTAAAAATTAATTGTATTTAAATTAGTTAAAAAAAATTAATTGCAGTGTGACTTCATTATAGTTTAAGGTAAAATATCTGAATACATAATGAAGGAATGTTAAACCTTTCTTAAATGAAAAAAAAAAACTTCTGTAGTCTCTAATCCAGTGAGGAATATGTTTTTGCAATATGATAGCTACATGAAAAAATGACTGCCTGCAAGCAGCCTTAGTTTTAGGATGGGGTTTATTGCAATATTTAATGCTCTTTGTAGGATCAATAGAAAACTGCTGCAGAGAGTGATGTGACTCAGTGACTGAAGCTCAGTAAACATATGGTGGCACTTTTATGAAGGATTTAAATATCTAAGAGAAATTGTGAAGGCATATCTTCATTTAACATGAGCTGCGGCAACTTAGGAGATGATTATGTCAATTAGGGGCTTAGAGTTTCAACATCATGTAGTGGAGGTACTGAGAACTTAGCTTTCTAAGGGAAAAAAGTTTACTTTTTGACAAAAAAAATATTCTTTCTTTCTTTCTTTATGAAAGCCTGTTTTAACTTTCAATGGGTTTGGCAGCATTTGATTTCATCAACATATTTACAGCAATACCATGTTCACCAACTAGTATTTTTCCTTTTACAGTGCATAACATTCAATCCTTGTAACATCTTAAAGACCTTGATGTTAGATCAGAGTTGATATGATACAACATGACAGGTCATTTCATCCTTCTGCTACTATATGCCTTGATGATGCATAAATATACAGGTGAAATAAAGCTTATACAACAGAAAGGCATCAGAATGACTAATACTAAATTCTGTATTATTAGCTAAAACCTTGTGGTAAAACAGCAGTATCACTGCAAAACAATTTAACACTTTCATCTCAAACAACTTAATTTGTCAGAAGGCATCGACTGTTACTCTTCTAGAAACAAATTTACCTCTGTTTATTTCCATACTAGAGATAGAACAAAATTAATTTAAAATATTTTGAAATCACCTTAAACAAACACATTGTATGATATCTCTATATCCTTCCACTGGACAATGATGTAACAATTTCCATGCAATATCAATCACAAATAAATCTGACACTGCAAGCATAGCTGATTAAGAATGAAATACCTTGTATGACTGGAACCCTGGCCTATTCGTGCAGCTCTGCACTTGTTTCAGCTATGCTGCTGACAAATTAACTAGACTATGTTACAGAAAAGCTTTGTTTTGAGACTGTTCTAAGAAAACTAATTCATCCCTAATTTTATTTTCAGTTGGTCTCCCATATGAACACCACACTCCTGGATTCCTCTGAGCAGCTTCATCTATCTTATCTGTTGCTTTCAGGCAACCTCCTTTTCTACATTAATTGAAAATTAAGAGCTTGTTAACTAACTAATACAAAGTGCTGTTTAACTACCTATTCATAATAATATTCCCACATACTATATCACACATTTATAGGCACTTTAGTACTTTCCATATCCATCCATCCACAACCCCTTTTTCCCATTTTTTGCACACTGGGTCAGTTTATCTCTTCAATAGTTACAATCTTCTAAAACCAATGTTCACTCCATCTGGTGGCTAATCCTACAGTGGCCATCTAACATGTTAAAATTAGTGTGGTGGTTTTTACCAGATGGAATAATACAACTGACTCAAAAGTCTGAAATAAATGTATAAATAGTGCTTTAGCCATAACATAAGCAGCTTATTACAAATATAATGATGTTGAGTTTAAGTTACCATAATTTTTGTTAATTAGTACCTCGTTCTATAAGAATTGACCTGCTTGCTTTGCAGAGAGCCATGTTTCTTTAATGATCTTATGGACTGACTATGAACGGAAAGTTAAAGCAATCCCAAAAGTAGAGTATGTGTCCTTTATGAAAGGAGACTAGACAGCCAGAACAGTGACTGTAGAAGAGAGGAACACCCATTGTGAAGGAAGTCTTGGAAGAGGAAGATGGACTTTACTATTACCAGAGGATTTCTGAGACATCTAACAACATAGAATCTTTCTGAACAGCTTAAAACTGTATTTATAGTACTTGCTGTACATTGTGTTAAACCATAATATTTTGTGTTTGTTTGGAAGAACCTGCATTTAATTTCATTTGTAAGTAATAAGCTGTATTTTTTATAAAAATTGTGTCTAAGCTTCTTTTATGTCCCACATTGTTGGATTACAGTGGTTTTGACAAGTTATTAATGCAAGAGCTGTAATATTGTACCATTTTCTGCCAGCATGGGTATAATTTCTCCAAAAAACAGAATGTTTATGAAATAAAGAATTCTGAGATGTTTACTCAAAAGTCTTTCTCTTGACAAGATGACCATGGTAAAGCAGTTATTTCAAACCTTAATGGTCACAGTGAAGGTATAGTCACTGTAGTTAAGTCAATAGATACCTCTAGGACAATGTCGCCATTAAAACCACTAACCAAGCAGGAGGACTTAGAGGCATACTTCATTGCATTTCTGTAGTACATCCACCTTGAGAGGTGAGACAGAGATGACAAGGACAGAAATCTTTAAAACCAACTGAAAGATAATCACTGGGACTCTTCATTGTCATGGAGGCAACTGAATATCTGTATTTTGATGAATCAAAAGGGATTACTTGCAAAACTGGTGTTACTTTAGAGTCACAAGTTCATAGATAGGCATTTTCTCATAACAAAATGGTAAAGTCAAAACTACATAACTTACATTATTAATTTTGTTAAGATTTTGCAGGTCAGAATATTCCCCGGGAATTCATTAATATGCGTGTACATTTCACACTGTGACTATGGTGCAGCAGTAGCATTATTGCCTCACAGCAAGAGGTTCTCCAGTTTGATTCTTGGCTGGGGTGCCTTCTGTGTGGAGTCTGCATGTCTTCCCTGCATTCATGTGGGGTTCCTCCGGGTACTCCTTTTCCTCCCATGTTAGAAAGACATGCGTCTGCAGCATTTGTCCCCGGGCCTCCTATGCAAATTGTCTTTGTTTCAAGTTGGAGTTTCCCAGTAAGCAAATGTAAAATTAAATAAATAAACTATTCTCTCTGTTGATTTTAGTACAATGAGCAGTGGTGCTTATTGAATATGTAAGCTGCTAAGCAAACCTACATGTTTAGCAGCACCTGTTCATGGACAGAACAACCATTAGCAGCCATGAAGAGGTGCATGGAGGCTTGAGCACCCGTATAAACAACAGGTTGTACATAAATGCACACCCAGTAAGTGAGCATGCATGGATGGCACAATATGAGGCAAGAGCAACTTGAATGAAATAATTAAGAGGCCTGTGAACCTAAATGAGGAAAGTGTACTAATAAATAATTAGATTAGTGTACAAACATCAGTAATTAAATATATTTTTGTAATTACAAGTAATCCTGTTCACTTAGGGGCGTGTACATATACAGCAGCAAAATGCTGACAAAGGATGTGAGAAGGACACAAAATTAGTGTAACAAAGAGGAGTAAAGGAGTAAATATAAATGTTTTTTCACAAACAGGTACAAAATGTAAAAAACAAACTAAAACCAAACAAATGCTGACTCTGAAACTGCAACATTCAAAATTATTTATTACAAAACATAAGCACTTTCATTCCTAAGTATAATCGGAACTTCATCATAATAGTCAGTTATATATTATGTGTCCTTATGTAGCATATTTTAATGAATGGCAACCAATAAAAAAAAAAAAAAAAAAAACCATGACGCCCTCTGAACCAGTAAGATTCAATTTGTTTCATCACATAATATCTAAAAAAACTTGTTCTGTTGATTCAAATACATTAAAAAATGTTCATTGTATAAAAATCAATAATGAATATAAAATAGTAAATAAAATATTACAACATCAAATTTAAATGTAATATTTTGTCAGAACTAAGAGTTAATTCACTATTCAGTGACAACTTATTGTTAACACCAGGAGCTCGCATTGTGTTCAGTAGAAACCATCATCTAAGTTTCCAGCCATCAAGATAAATTTCCCATTTCCACCTCTACTGTTTGAAGCCACTTTTTCTATAATCATTTTTTTTTGTTACACGTGTTCACATTTACTCAAAGCATTGGAGTGATTACCTGTTTTTTAATAGCACCTGTCTAGCCAATACAAAATGCAGGACAAGAAAGACAAATTGCTATGTATTCCACTCCTTTTGTACCACAATCAAAACTGTCATTTGGCACTATTACTTTGTGATAATTTCCAGCCACTGTATTGATGCCCACATAAGTGTACCTGCATTGTGACCAAGCCCCTAGTTCTGTTGATATTAACAGTTTTTCCATGTTAGTTTCAAAATAAGCTTTTAAATCCTTCCCCTTCATATAATTAACAGAAGGGCAGGCTGCACAACCATTTTGGTCCCATTTCTTTGCCCTACCCCAGACTGCCTCGAACACATTTTAGTAAAAAAATAATGATAATTGATAATAATAATAATAATAATAATAATAATAATAATAATAATAATAATAATGATAATAAGTTCTTGTTTTAAACTGTAGCAAACTGCTTGTTACAAATGTAACAAACAGTTGCTACAGTTTATACCCTGCCTTCATGGAGTGCTACAGTACTTAGGTGTTGTTAAAAAAAAAAAAAAGATTTTTTTATTTTTGATCTGTTGTTACAGTTTAGAGCACGTATGGAGTGTTAAAACACTCAGGTTTGAAAACCAGTGCAATACAAGCTCTTAAAAGTCAGTATTGCATTAGAGATTAGCTGATTGTACCCCCACCAATACTTTGGTCCAGGGCAGTTGCTCCTGTCAACCTTCCATAGTTACTTTACTGTTTATGTGTACCTCACAAATGGATAGGTAGCCCAGACAAGACATGAGTAGAATACACGTTTATGCCAGGATTATGCTGCTAATACATCAGCTAATGAACAGAAGTAGTAAATGTCAGTTGGCAATTATATAAGTATGATGCATTTGTGTTACTGTAATTAATAATATGATGGGTGTACTTCCTCCTGGAAGTGCCACACCATACACGCTGACTTAAAGAAGTGTATCAAAGCACAGATGTGAATGCAGTATATTGTAAATTATATGTAACCCTTAAGTGATGCTGGTTAATAAGACCTGTATGACACTACAGTAACATACATCACACCCAGGTGAAACATTTATGTGTATTACTAAGTGACCTGTTGAAGAATTATATTGCACATACACCAAATATACACTGACCTCTGACAAATGCTTTTATCCTCTACCTGTTGGTCAATAAATCCACTGTAGGCTAATTCTGTTAAATTTTGGCAAAGAAGAAGACATGACAAGAGCGATCTTAGAATATTGATTATTTTCTGCTCTTTGTGCTAAATGATGTGCATCTACTACATCATTTTACTGGGCATGCTCACAAGGAAGTACAGACAAGACTACAATAGCATCAACTACCCAACATTAAAATACAAGAAAATGTCATAACACAGGCCACTCATACTTTGTGATGATTTGGCAGCAGAGCACACATTAAGAAGTGATGTATAAGCCCTCATCTCCTATAAAGCACTAGAGTGTGAACAAAAGAATTAAATTAATATGTAAATGTTTGCATGAAGTCATGCAATGCAGATCATTATAACTGGAGAAACAGCACCTATAAGCATGCACCAACATACTTAGCATTTACATTTTACCAGACTGAAATACATACCAAGAGCAGATGTCAGAGGGATGCATATCAACCATTGACACCACAGAAAGAGGCATATCTGATGTGTCATAAAGGATACACATGAAAGGATTATCTCAGTGTTCTATTGTTATGGTTATAGCTACCCTAACATGGATTGTGGGATCTGACACATTTACCCCTTTTACTGTTGTACCTGTATTCCTTGCCTAAGCCACTCCTGTCTGTCAAAATTGTCTGACAGACAGATCTTACCAGATTCAATCCCCTGCCAGTCATGCTACACATTCTGCAGAGCTGTGTAGTAACGGTGTCTGCTACAGGAAATAGTAATGAGGAGTGCTGCCAATCCGCTGCCAGTCATGCTGCACATTCTGCAGAGCTGTGTATTAACTGTGTCTGCTACAGGAAATAGTAATGAAGAGTGCTGCCAATCCGCTGCCAGTCATGCTGCACATTCTGCAGAGCTGTGTATTAACTGTGTCTGCTACAGGAAATAGTAATGAAGAGTGCTGCCAATCCGCTGCCAGTCATGCTGCACATTCTGCAGAGCTGTGTATTAACTGTGTCTGCTACAGGAAATAGTAATGAAGAGTGCTGCCAATCCGCTGCCAGTCATGCTGCACATTCTGCAGAGCTGTGTATTAACTGTGTCTGCTACAGGAAATAGTAATGAAGAGTGCTGCCAATCCGCTGCCAGTCATGCTGCACATTCTGCAGAGCTGTGTATTAACTGTGTCTGCTACAGGAAATAGTAATGAAGAGTGCTGCCAATCCGCTGCCAGTCATGCTGCACATTCTGCAGAGCTGTGTATTAACTGTGTCTGCTACAGGAAATAGTAATGAAGAGTGCTGCCAATCCGCTGCCAGTCATGCTGCACATTCTGCAGAGCTGTGTATTAACTGTGTCTGCTACAGGAAATAGTAATGAAGAGTGCTGCCAATCCGCTGCCAGTCATGCTGCACATTCTGCAGAGCTGTGTATTAATGGTGTCTGCTACAGGAAATAGTAATGAAGAGTGCTGCAAATAACACAATACAAGGTGTGAAGTAAGAAAAGATTTTTGATGTCACTTTATCCAATACAAATTGTTCTGAGTGATGAAAAGCAGATAGCTATGCAACTCCAATCCAATATCATTGCTGTTTTGCCAAGCCACTCTGTTCTATCCATGTTGTTTTGCACACTCAGTCCCAGATTAAAACCACAGGCTATCTGCATAGATATGTTATACATGTCAAACTGCATGTATCACAGGAACATTCTCTACACAAGAATCACAGAACACCTAGTTAACTGCTGTGGAATCACCAGTGTGTTGAAAGGTGTTTGCCTGGCATGAAAATAGATAGAAATAACTTGATGCAATGTTGCATGTGTCACATCAGTACACTTACACAGTGCTGTTCTTTCCTGGAATTAAACAGCCATCTATGCAAGTCCATAAGCTACCACAATTTGTATTAACAACATGCACCATAGGCAAAGTCTTCCCAGAGCTGTGAGACAGAACATATATGAAGTCATGACATCATATCTCTGCGTTGCAAAACAGTTGTTTGAGGTAAAAGTGATGTGAAGGCCTCTCTGACTATAACTGTTCACATTACTACAGTGGTGGATGTAATTCATGCAGCACAGTTTACTGACACACACTGATAATATTCAGTCAGTGCAGGTTTTGAACACTTACCTGTGTGACCATATAAGGTACATGATATTGTATAAACTAAACGAGGCACAGGAAATATCTTACTACAACCATGAAATAATGTGTATTTGAAGGCATTACATTATTTTATTGCTGCAAGGCATACTTCTGCCTGCAATTTGGTTAAAAGAGTTGTGCAATCTGTGCCCTTGTTATAAAATATTTCACGACGCTAGGTATACCGAAACACAAGTTGCATAGTCCCGTGATCTCTGTGACAGTAGAAGCAGAATTATGCTTGAGATATAGATAATACCTGATTTGACTTCATTGCTTACAAAGGCAACAAGCTACAGAACACTGTACCATATCTTCAAGCCACAGGAAAAGGCTTACTACTAGTTTTAGAAAAGGCACATTTCAACAAATGGCGTCATCAGTGATTAACAAAGGAATTTTCTACACTACAACGGACAGAAAAATGTTGAAAAAGAATTGTCCTGCTATACAAGTACACATCCAATATGGGAGTGAAACAATTCTTATTTACATGTACATGCACACACTCTGATATAACTGAGTCTAAGGAATGACATCTGGTTTTGAATCAACTGCCTTACTAACATCACAAACTAGACAGCATTGTATGAATTGCAAGCACCATACAAGATGTTTGATTACAGCTCTGACAGTGCATATTTAATTGGATGGCATCAGCATTGTTTTAATAGGGTGATGTGTCTGCTAAAATTAACTGAAGTGGTGCAAAAGCTTACAGACACTGTACATCTACATATTATAAATCTAGTTGAAGCCATTTCTACATAGGACAGGAGAGCACACAGATTCAAGCCATATACCTATCTACTAACACAGTCTAGAGAATACACTATGAATAGCAAGTGACACCGGAGAAACCTGATTACAGATATGAGACAGTGTACTTTTGAAAGAATTATCTTATCAGTGAGTTGGGAAAACTGGTGATACTATAAATTGATGGGGAGCCCTCTGCCAGCGTAAGTATGTCTTCTTTTTTTTTTTCAAAACAGGTTTATTGTTTTAACATACAAGAGAAATATCATAACAATTTTATACAAGTAATTAAAAATAGATATGATTATAACATTCAACAAAACAACTAAAGTATTTACAAAGACATCCACTACAATCAGATCAATTAATTAAACTAAAATACCATGCTATTGAAATTAGGATTTTTTTAACAAATTTTGTAAATTATCCCATACAATATAATAAGATGTTTATCTAGTTGTTCTTGACCTAATTGTGTTTATTTCCATATGGCACACTATATTCATAACATTTTTAAATTCATTGAACAAAGGAGGTATATCTGAAATCCAATTTCTGGTTATTACTTTCCTAGCCACTGCTAGAATAGACCATAACAAGGGAAGCTTAACCTTTTTAACACTTTGAGGTACAGGTGTGTTGAATAATATGAGATTTAGAAATAATGAAATTATCTGTAAAAAGAGCCTGCAAAAATTCATTAACTGACTTCCAGTATTCTTTCAATTTTATACAGTCATAAAACATATGAGCCCAGTCAGCATTAATTTCTACATTGCATCTCTTACATAGATTATCTTTATTATTTATTTTATTCATCATCAAAGGTGTATAAAAAGATCTATGTAAAAATGTCCATGTATAAAGTCTCCAGACAATGGAAGACATAGTTCTATAGGCAGATTCCAATATATATTGTTTATCTTAATTTGGTGGGTCCCCATTAATAGAAGTGAAATAATTCCAGTATGTATCTACACTGTAAAAAGTTTCTTGTCTGATAATTTTATGTATGTATGAAAGTTTACCTTTATCAGAAACTTTATGTTGTAAATTTAATATCAAGTAATCAATCAGTGTTGGAATAGATTCTTTAACTGTTATAGACATTAGATCTATTTTATTAATGAGATGTCTAAAGGTCTGAACCTCTAACCAGCAAGTTTCTCTTAGATCAAATTCTTGTTTTAAGAAATCTAGATTTTTAACTTTATTATCAGATATCAACTGATACCAGTACTTTAGATCATTATCTATAGCTAAATGAGTTCCTTCAGAAGTAGATGACAAAAGCATACCCTGAGTATACATTATAGGGAATATAATAAAACTCCATTCCCTATACTTAGGGTGCATGAATATAAAGTTATGATAGCTAATAATAATATTTAATGGGTAACAAACCATATGTTTAGGTGTAATAGGTGAAGTACAAAATTCCTTTAGTAACCATAACATGGAGTTATTTACAATCATAGTTTTATGTGTTAAGGAGATTTTCATGAAGTGCATACTAATTAGCTCCCAATAATCTTTCCATTTTGTGACATATGACTGATCTATTAATAAAGTAATAACTTTTACAATAGAAGAGATAGTATATAAATTAAAGTCTGGAAAAGAAATACCCCCTTGAGACTAGCTATTAGTATGTTTCTTTAATGCAATCCTAGGTCTATTAGGTGCCCATAGGAAATTTTACATTAGTGTATTCAGTTTCTTGATAATTATTTTTGTAGGTGGAAGTATTATTGATTGTATTAAGTATAAAATCTTGGGGAATATTATCATTTTAATAATTGTAAGTCTCTCCTCCATAGTAAAAAACATATTATTCCAGGTATTAAAAATATTTTGTATATTAAGAAAACAGGTATTATAATTATTATATATAATAGATTTAATATCTTTAGATAGTATTATACTTAAATAAGTTATCTGACCTGAATTGGGTACATATTTAGTAAAATCACTAATGAGAATATTTTTTCATGTATATATAGGTAGTATTTTAGTTTTTTCTTCATTGAATATTAAACCAGAAATACTTTTAAAATTCATCATTTCATCAAATAGAGACTGCATAGAAGAATTAGATCCTGCTGATGTAATTAGAACATCATCTGCAAAAAGTTGAATTTTGGATGTTGTATTTTCATCTATTTCAAAACCCTCTATGTCAGTACTGTTTCTGATCAAATTAGCCCAAGGCTCCATTACTAAAGTGAATAATAGTGGAGAAAGTGGACATCCTTGTTTTGTACCTTTAAAAATGGGTATTTTTTGTGAAACATATGTTCCTACCTTAATATAAGCCAATGTTCCTTTGTATAAATGCTCAATTAGATTTAGAAATGCATCTGAGAAGTTTGTGCACTTCAGTAAGGTAAACAGAGAGTCCCAACTTACAGAATCAAATGCTGAACTTATATCAAGACTAATAAGTGTTAAATCTTTCTTTTTCCTATTTGCAAAATCAATTAATGTTAAAGTTCTTCTTATATTATCAAAAGTATTTCTATTTACAATGAAGCCTGTCTGATCTATATCTATAATACCGGGGATGATTGTCTTCAATCTATCAGCAAAAATACTCATAAACATTTTATAATCAACATTAAGTAATGAGATGGGCCGATATGAAGTACATCTAGTTGGATCTTTATTAGGTTTTAAAATTGGCAAAATAAATGTATATTGCCAAGATGGGGGGGTTATTAACTCAGTTTGGGCCAAAATAAAAACCTTATGTATTAATGAATATGTACTTTTAGAAAGGATTTTATATATCTCTGGTATAATACCATCATTACCTGGTGCTTTGTTTGATTTAAGCTTATTTATTTGTGTATTAACCTCTGTATATGAAATACTTTTGTCCAATAGTTTAATCTGTTGTTTATTAAGCTTTTTATTCATGTTTGTGGTTATAAACTCCTTTATTTTATCTTTAGGTTCCATGTTAATGTTATTATGGTTAATTTTGTGAAAATGATTTCTAAATTCATCTAGTATTTCTGGTATACTAGAAACATTCTTCTTTTTCCTTAGAGAAAAGATTTCTTTGATATGGTTTTGTTTATTCAACCTTTTTGTTTTATTTTTAAGTCTATGTAAGTATTTGGGGCTTATTGAATAAGACAAAAACTTGTATTTCTCTAAAGTTATTTTAACTTTATGAGTTAAAATGTCTTTGTATTTCTCATTTTGTTTGTTTATTTCTTCAATAACTTTCTTGTCCATAATATTTTCTTTATTATTATGTTTATAAGAGTCTAATTTACTTTGAATATCTAACAATTCCTTATCCCAAGATTTCCTTTTATTATTATACCATCTGATACTTTGTCCATATAGATATGATTTTAAGGCATCCCAAACATAGACAATGGAGACTTCAGGAGTATTATTTATGTCTAAAAAATGTTTTACTTCTGAAAGTATATATTCTTTATAGTCTTTTAGTTGAGTTCAGTATGCTGGTATCCTTTTGATCTGAACATTATGAGTATTTTTTATCATGAATTCAAAAACAATTGACTTATGATCAGATATAGGACATGAAATGATTTTGGAATTAATTAAATCTGTTACCATCTGGTTAGAAATAAAGACCCTATCTATTTTTGAATAAGTTTTGTATCTGTTAGAAAAAAAGGTGTATGGTAATGATTTTGAATCTATCTGATTATTAATATCATTCAAATGATAAGAATTAGCAAAATCATTTAAATGTTTTGCATTAGATGTAATTCTTCTTTTTCCTATAGTGGTAGTATCACTTTCATGTAGTATACAATTAAAGTCACCAGCTAAAATAATACCTCCTATAGAGAATGATATGATCTTATCAAGATGATGTTTCACTGTATTAATACCAATTCCAGGTATCCAATATACATTAATTAAAGTGTAAGTCTTCCCATTAATTTGTATTGTAACCATACAAAACATTCCTTTGTCATCCTGATAAGACTTAATGGTTGTAGGAATGGACATACTTTTATTCCATAAAATAGCCACTCCTCTTTTTTTCTGAGTGTGCTCTGAACTAACCAATACTGTATATTTGTTTGTGGCTAGTTTATCAATATCTTTTTTCAAGAGATGGGTTTCTTGCAGGAAGACTAAGTTGGCCTTATGTAAATTAATGTATCTTATTAGGCTTGTCCTTTTACATGGATTATTCAATCCATTAATGTTTAAAGAAATTCCTTTTAAAGATGTTATTTGGCATTTTTAAAACTTAAGAATCTTATGATCAAAATAACAAATAACAACATAAGTAATGTTACATCTCCTCCTTTAGGTGTACCTTTAAATATAGCTGTATTTATTGAATCTCTTATGGGATTTTGTATAGGATTCAATTTTGTTTGTAGTGACAATGAGTGTACAAAATATATTGTGGATGTCAAAACTATATACATATAACAATGAACAAGTGAAAATAATGTAAGGATTAAACCTTGCATCCAGCCTGGAGTTAAAAACTCTAACTTAGAGTAGTATTTACCACTCAAGTTAACCCCCTACCCTAAGCAGCAGTACCTCAGCTACCACCTTATCAATTTAATACTAGTTATATTTAACTTAAATTAACAGCTTTCAATTCAATTATCTAGCAAGACAAGACTACACATTTGATAAAACAGCATCATGTAAACTAAAATAAACTTTTTTTTTTTAAACTATTCATACTACTATATACATTTATGTAATATAATACACTTGTATTCAAATAGCATTCAAATAATCTTGATATTAGGAACCAAGAGGAGAGAGAGAAATAAAAGACATGAAAGAGGGAGAGAGAGTGAAAGAAAGAAAGAGAGAGAGAGAGAGAGAAAAAAAAAAAGGAAGGCATATTTACATATTAATTTATTCAAAGTATGTAAAAATAAGTTCTAACATTCATTTAAATCAAAAACTTTGGCTAATATGGTTCAGACATTACATATATTAAGATGCATCTATTTTCTGTCATGTAAATGCAGTCAACAGCTTCCAAAAAAAACCTTGAATTGCTTGTATATGAGCATTTTACTCATATTCATTATTGTCAATAGAATAAAATATTATATTTATAGAAATTGTTATAAATCATACTGCATAGTTATGCAAATTCTCAGAAACACTTGCATTATTGTAAAAAGCCATCTGTATTTTGTATGTCTATACTACTGCTTTAAAATATATCACATGACAATTTCTTCCAGAATAGAGTTATAAAGTTATTTATGCTTGCCGATCAGATGAATTAAATGAGTTATAGTAATGTATATGTTTGGAACATAAGTTTTTAACACAGATTAGTATGCTGCAGTCAAGTAGATTTTCAAAAACACTTGAATAAATGTTTCATTTTCTATGCCTTCTAAAATAAGACATTTACTTACTACAAGAAACTGCATCATTTAAAATCATTATAACTGACATATTTTATGAATTATAACATAGATATTTAAGTAATTATATAAAATAACTCACATTTAAATGTTAAAGAGTTCATTTTCCTTCACATAGTCGCATTTGCATCAGTTCTACTTCCTGGTAGAGTGTTCTTCCTGAATCTGCGATGTGTCAGTGTGATATCTGGGTCAAAGGTCACATTGACTGCTTTCAGCTTCTCTGTGAGAATTCTGAGAGTTGAAGCTTTTAAAACAACTCGAGGACACTGTTCATGAGGTAGCCCACATCCCAGATTGTCTCCCTTAACATTTTGGCGGGAAACTTGTTAAAAACTAGTGACAAACATTCATTTAGCAGTGTAAATGCATCTAAACATGAGAAAACCTTTGCGATGTATTTTACAGGTTATTACAGCCTCTATGTAAGTGAAATTAAGCCCAAAGTTATTAATAAGTAATAAAACTCAATATTTTTGTCCCAACTCAATTTTTATGCAAATCTTATTATTTACTGTGTCTATATGATCAAAAGCATTTCTATACATTAATATGAAAAAAAAAATAAAGAGAAAGAATAAAGAAAAGAAAAATAGAGTAGAAAATAAAAGAGTGTAAAGCAGAAATAAAAAAAAATGTAAGAGAAAGCTATAAGAAGTATATACAATGGAATATTACTTACTGTTTATATTAATAGAGTTAAAAATAAAACATTATTTACTATTATTTAGTTCTAATTATTATTAGTTAAAGCATGACAGATTATTTACAAACAAGCATAAGCAGTATAATCAAGAAAGTATAATTAGGAATAGCATTTGAAGAACATATAAACTTTTTACAAGGAATAAATATGTTATTATTCCATTTATCATATTTTCATTACTCTTCTCTCCCTGCCCTCCCCCACCCTTTACCCACTACATAATCTAAATAGAATGTCATTGTTTAAACAAAGAAAAGAAGAAAAGGAGAAAAAAAGAAAAAAAAAATGTATCAAATTACTGACCTTACTTCTCTTTTTCAGAAAGAGAAACAAATTGAATAATAGCTTGTTATTAGTTCCTCAGATATTTTGACTAGTTATGAAACAAAACATTTCTTTGCACACAGAGAATAACTTTGATTAAATCTTTTTCAGAATATTTGTGGCTTTCTGGAAATGCAGGAACTATATTTAAAAAGATTAATAATGAAGTAAAATGATGAGAGAAAAAAAAAAAAAAAACATAGAACAAATCATTTGTTTTTTAGTCTCTTCTTCTTCTCTGAAGTCTTCCACGAAGTTTCAGTTGCCAGTCTCTTTAATGAAGGACTAGCCCATTCCATTTCCTCTATTTTATCCAAAATCTTATTTTTTTTGAGAAACAGTAAAGCAGAGTCTAAGTCATCAAAAATTTTAGGACCATCAGGAAGGAAGATTTTTAGCTTGGCAGGAAACAGAGGTATGTTTTAAACTGTGTTTTTTTAAGCTCCCTTATTAGTGGCAGAAAAAATTTTCTTTTAGCTATTACCAAGGAAGAATAGTCATTGTCAAAACGCACAGTTGTCTCATTAATCTTAACAGGAGCTTTAGCCCAAGCAGATTTAAGAACCATCTCTTTATCAAAAGATGATAGAAATCTAACTATAACTGATCTAGGATAGTTTTTGTTAGAGTTAGTATTAGCTATAGATCTATGTGCTCTTTCAATACCAAAAGAGAATGCTTCTGGTAAGTCTAAAGTTTTAGGGAGCCATGTTGTTAAAAAGAAGTAATATTGTTACCTTCAATATTTTCTGGCAGTCCAAAAATCCTAATGTTATTGCGCCTAGATCTATTTTCCAGGTCATCCAGCTTTGTTTGTAAATGTGTATTTTGTTTCAGCAGAAACTCAATGTTGATTTCCTCTTCTTGGATTCTATTTTCCATGTCATTCACAGCTTCTTCTATGCCTGTCATCTGGATCTTCTGTTGTTGCAGGTCTATATGTAACAAGTCTATTTCTTTTGTAGTTTTTTCTATGAAGGTATCAATTTTAGTATCCATTTTATCCATCTTAGCAGTAAGTTGCTGGATTACAGTTATCAGAGACTGAAGTTCTTTCTTGATGCTGGAGTCTTGAGAATTTGTCTTACTGGAACTCATTTCAGACTGATAAACTGACAGGAAAATTTCCAAAGTGATTTCTGACAGGAATATTGTTAAAATTTCCTTTCTTTTATAGATATAGTTCAAGAACTATATAAAACAAACATATTTAGAAAGAAAATTACTTCAAAAATTAATTTTTTAAGTAATTAATTCCTATCAGTGTAATGAAATTGGTGGAGCTGAAGAAATCTGCTGCTATCCTGTGCTCATCCTTGGCCACGCCCCCCGTAAGTATGTCTTCTAAGCGCAGCTTTACACAATGGATTATCTGATAGCTCCAGGTCTACATGACAGTACAGACAGATGCATACAGTCATAAGTATCTAAGCAATGTTAAAGGTGAACCACCTTCTTATCTAGTTACACAATCTAAAGAAAAGCAGCATCAATAACAAGTGCTGAAGGACAGCTCTGAGATAGCATGCATTTGAAAGGATCATATCACTGTGTTGCTCAAAATGCGTTTTGGATAAAAGTGCAATAGATTGATGGGGGGACATTCTCTCATTGTAAATATGTCTTGTAAGTGTAATTCTACACATCAGATTTTCTGATGCAGTCAATTCAACCTGACAATACAGATTCATACACACTATCATATTATTTATACAATGCTGGATATGAACCACTGACCTATCTAGGCTACACAGTCAAAAGAACATAGCATCAACCACATGCAGCACAGGAGAACTCTGACTTGTGTAGTGACAGGGTGCATTTTTAAACTGATAACCTCATCAGTGCATTGCTGTGGGATAAAGTGATGATGGAGCCCTCTCCAAGTTTAAATGTTTTCCTGAGTGGAAGTGAGCACAGCACATCTGTTGTTGAAGCTATACTTACCTGATCCTGGAGTCATACAGACAAGTTCAACACTGTTGGATTCAAGCTATCTACTTATCTAGTTACACAATTTACAGTTCACAGTACCAACTGCATGGGCCACAGGGGTCTGTCTTTAATAGTGAGAGAATGCAGTTTTGAAAGAATGACCTCTCCGGTGAGTATCAGTAAAGAAGGTTATAGTAAAAGTAGGGTAAAGTGATGAAGAGCCCTCTGCCAGTTTAAATGTTTCACCGGAGTGAAAGTGCATATATCAGATGTTTGGGTAAATCCAATTATCCATAACAGTACAGACATACACAGACTTGTAATAGTCAGTCAGTGCTGCATATGAACACCTATCTATCTATTTCCACAATCTAGTGAATACAGTATCAATTACAAATGCCACAGAAGAAGTCTGACTTTAAATGTGTAATAATGCAAAATTTAAATAACTATATCAGTGTATTGCAGAGAAGCTAGTGTGCATTACAGGTTTGTGTGCAAAGACATGTGTCTTGATGGGAAGAACTAACAGAATGTGTTGATAACAAGTAATTACATAGTGCTCCAATAACTTACCTAGACATTCATGTGTTTTGCGATAGTGTGAGTGATGGGTATCTATTTCACAGTATGGTGTTTTGGTGACAATCACACTTGTGGAACAGTGGACTGGTGATCAAGCATTCACTCATGAATGCTCTGGTCAAGATTATTGCATGCAAATAATCATTTGTTGTGCCATTTTCAATTATATTTCCTCATGGATGGACAACATGAGGAGTAAATACAAACAAACAGGTCAAATATATGACAACACACTGCTTAATAACACTGATGAAGTATGTGTGCGAAGGTCCCACACCATTGTACATCATTTCCATGTGCACGTGTTGGAGTGCGGACATAACTTTACTAAAATGAAGTGTTCCATCAACATCATGGTAAAATCCACATATCTCAAGTAAACCAGTCCATTACAACATATACAAGACACTCACAATAATTAATTTTTGTCTAAATCTCTCCCTAAGGCTCGTTGCTGACAAGCTAATTTGCATGACTGATGGCAAAGTATTAGCATATATGTAATTATATTTGGAAGTTTTAAACATGCAATGGGAATTATCAGTAGTCTATGGCACTCCATGCTAATCTTCATGCAAATATTGAGTAAAGACATAAAACACATCTGATTCTGATTAAATTCAGGACAGATGTGTCTTATGTTAATGCTTTATGTGCCATGATTTACTCACTTATCATGATACTTGCAGTACATTCCTCATTATATAGACTATAGAGGTGTTTAGTTACACAGCCCTCATATGTTGTCACTGTACATTTATCTGAGGGATGTTTTAATTATTGTTATGCAATTTTTTATGCTTATATGGCATGATTCATTAATACAGTCAATATATATTCAACAGATATGTATGTGTCATAAATAATCTACTTTAGAATATGCATGGAAACTAAACCACATTGGTCCTATCACCTCATATGCATATAACAGTAATACTGTCCACATGTGCAATCCAGGCTAACCTTTTTCTCCAAATTAGGCCATAGGTTCATAGGTTCATACTAGGCTATTTGCTCTAGGGCATTTATAAGCCTAGCCAGAGTGTGTTTGGCTTTCGACACCTATTTTAAATTAATTTTGCTATGCCCTTTTTCGAGGTTAGTTTACTGTGCCTCTGTCTAACAGTTGTACAGAAGTGATACCAGGGGTAAACCTACAATCTCCCATCCACTCATCAAGATTCCTCTTGAAGAGAGTCAATGAGGGACTCTGCCTAACCTGGACAGGGATTTTATTCCAGAGTGAAGGGAGCCTCTGGGTTATGAATCTGTCCCTCCAGCATGTCCTATTTATTTCAGTGCTGAGGTTCAAGTCTCTCGAGTGTGTAGCTCGATGGGATTTGGATTTTCTGAGGTGCAGCATGTCCATTAATTCCGGGTTGGACATGGCTTTATACATCAGGCACAGATCGCCTCTGAGCAGGCGGTATGCCACTGAGTAGAGCTGGAGTTTTTTAACCGGGCAGCATATGGCATCTGGTTGAGCCCTTTGATCCACTTGGTGAGGTACTTTTGGGGTCTTTCCAGTTGCTGCAGGTGTCTGGTAAGATACATCCCAAAAGGGGCATTGTACTCAATTATGGGCCTGATGAGGGATGAGCAAAGAGGCACGATGACCTCCCCTGATCTAGATGTGAATTCCTTCATGATTAGGTGGGCTATATAAAATGTTCTTCTAACCACTTTGGCCACATGGTTGTCAAATGAGAGATTGCTATCAACTTGGGTCCCCAGGTCCCTAATTACTTCTTCTGTACTTAATGGATTACCACCTATGTAGTAATTTGTGGGCACTTTGTTTTTGCCAAAGGGGATGACTATACACTTTTTGGCATTTAGCTTGAGGCCATGGCTCTGGCACCAGTTGTCTGTTTCTATGAGGCCCTTTTGGAGGATGCCTGTGTTGGCTGGAGAGTCAATTATGGTGCCCAGTTTGCAGTCATCTGCGAACTTGGTCAGCCACAGTCCTTCCGTGTTGACCTGTACCTCTGAGAAATATATACCGAACAAGAGAGGTCCCAGGACTGAGCCTTGTGGGACGCCACTTGTAACTGGTTTGGAGTCTGACATGGGTCCAGCAATTCTAACCATGTGGGTTCTGTCCTAGAGCCAGTTTGCAACCCATCTAGTGACATAGGGGTTTATATTTAAGCTGGTTAGCTTATCTATAATGCCCGAGTGGGGTATTGTATCGAAGGCTTTTGTGAGGTCCAGGTAGGCTGTGTGGACCACCTTCCCCTCGTCAATGGCCTTGGTGACTGTTTCAAAGAAATCGACCAGGTTTAAGAGGCAGGATCTGCCCTTAACAAAGCCGAACTGGGTAGGATCCAGTGTCTGTAGGTCCCCAATATCTTTATTTATGAGGTCCATGATGATCCTTTCCATAGCTTTGCAGACCAAGCTAGTCAGGCTTATCGGGCGATAGTTTTCAGGATCCATTGAGGCACCACCTTTGTGGAGAGGGACCACTGTTGCTGTACGCCACTCTTTGGGTACACATTCTGTAGTAAGGCTGAGATTAAACAGTAGTTTTATGTTTGGGTTTAGCTCTTCTTGGAGTTCATGTAGGACACAGCCCGGGACACCGTCTGGTCCCATTGATGCTGTGTTTTTTGCTTTGGAGAGGGCGGCTCTTACCTGAGCATCTGAGATGTCAGGGGGGCAGCACTCTGCTGGGATAGATATTTGCCCTTTTGGTGGGGGGGGGGAGTTTGTGCTGAACCTGTCAGCTAGAATGTTGGCAATGTCTGTGGGTTCGGTGTATTTTTTGTCATTTTGGACTAATTCTGAGCATATCTAGGAATTCCCACCCAGGTTCCTAACATAACTAAAGAAAGCCTTGTGATTATCCTTAGTGTCCTGTGCAATTTTTCTCTCAAAGCTGGCCTTAGATGATTTTATGAGTGCCCGTAGTTTTTTGCTAATATTGATCAGAGATGCCTTCCCTTTTTGGGATTTTGCTCTATCATGTAGTAGCTTCCTCATTCTATTGCATAGTTTGTTTATGGCTGGGGTCCACCAGACAGGACGTCTGCCTTTGGAGGATTGGGTCTTGGTTTTATTTGGGATTGCATGATCTATGCATTCCTGAAGGTGTTCATAGAATGCGTTTATAAAGGATTCTGCGGTATGGGCCGTATTTTCCACAGGCCTGGGGGCTTTGAAGGATTCCACCTCAGTTTTGAGGAGTGTGAAATTTGCTTTAGAGAAGTTTTTCACTGTGGTTTTCTTGGCAGGGGGTGGGGTCGGGATGTGAATATCCAGTGAGATTAGTTTATAGTCTGATCTTACCAGTGAGGGATACACTTCTGGTCTGAAGCATAGAGTCCCCATGTTGGTGATGATCAGGTCCAGTATGTTTTCCCCACTTGTGGGAGTGGTAACAAGTTGTTCCATAGCATTTGAGTTTATAAATTCTAGGAACCTTTGGGCTAGGGTGTTGGAGCTAGAGTAATGCTCCCAGTCTATGTTTGGGTAGTTGAAGTCACCCAATATAATGGTGTTTGGAGAGACCTTCATATTTTCCTGTGTTCTCAGGAAGGCCGAGTGGGGTTCCTGAGTTTGGGAGGGTAGTCTGTAGCAGGCTATAAACTGGAAGGCAGTTTTGCCCACTGTTAGTTGCACATGGATAATCTCTGATGCTTTGTGCTGTGCCACTAACCTGGAGGTGTGGGTATCTTTGACGAATATTGATACTCCCCCTCCTTTTGTGGTTCGGTCCAAGTTTTGGGGCCGAAAAGCATGGTATGAGGTATAACCTGGCAGTGCTGGGGTGCTCTCGTGTGCCTTGAACCAGGTTTCAGTTACTGCACAGATATCGATGTTCTCCATGCTAAGGAGAGTTTCGAGTGCATGCATCTTGAGGTTTAGACTTCTGGCTTTGAGTAGCATTACTCTTAGCTTCTTATCCCTTGTGATACCTATGGAGGTGGGTTTGTCTTTTGAGCCTTGCCTAAAAAAGGCACTATGGGTGTAGCAAGAGCCTTTGCCAATATCTGAAAGCCCAAGGGTGACAGGTGCAAGCTGTCCCTAGCGAAGCATCGTGGCTTGTCAAGCATGTCATCCCAGGCTGACAGGCATTGGATCCCCTTTGAATGACACCAATACTTAAGCCAGTTGTTGAAATTGATCATCTTGTCTTCATATTGTGGCATCATTCTTAGTGAGGGTAAGATGCTACTCAAGGTCAGGGTCATACCGGCCTGGGCTACATGCTCAGAGAGCTCCTCTATGTCTCTTTTCATGTAGTCCAGGGAGGTACGTCTCAGGTCATTCACTCCAGCATGGACAATGACTGAGTCATATTTGTACTTGCCTTGGAGTGACCTGAGTGCTTGTGTTATGTGGTGGATCCTAGCGCCCAACAGGCAGCTCACCATGACCTTCTCCTTGTTCAGCCTGGTGAGCGGGACATCAGTGTGCCTGACGATAGAGTCACCTATTACAAGTGTGTCAGGTGTGTTGTTTAGCCTTAAGGGCTGTGACTGTTCGGCACACTGACTTTGTGTGTTATGTGTTGCACGTGTTTTGTTTTGGGGTAGCGGTTGCTTGGGTGCCTGCTTTGGAGGTCTCTGCTGCTTAGGCAGATTTTTATTTCGAGCCTCCGAGTATGTTTTTGTGTGTTTATATGTTTGGTTTGCTGTCGTGGCAGGTCTATGTGAGACTGGAATTGTAGTGAGTGTGGTTTCCTTCTTCTCCTGACTGGTTACGCCAGTACTGAGTTGAGAGAGCTTAGCCTCCAGTTTGGCTATATGGTTGCATCTCTCACATGTGTTGGAATTTGTTGGGAGGAGGAGAGGGTTGTCTGTAACATTGCCTCAAGATTCCCAGATTCACCAGCTGGACCAGAGAGGAGATTGACAACTGACCTTTGGACATGCTAGAATAGTATTGGGAATTCCTTTATAATTGAAAAAAAGGGCCAATGGGGAACAAGGTACTCAAGGGGAGTTTGTGAGGGTGTAGTGCTTTTAATTATTTAGTGCTGACTTAGTGAGCAAGTGCCAGGTAACTTAAATGCAATGTGTTACAGGTAACTTGAATGCAAAAACGACAAACAGTAACTTTCTTTCAAGTGAAACAAGGAAATAAGTACAGTAAGCAATGCAGATATCACTAGGGATCCACAGAAGCGCTGAAAAGCCGCGTTTTAGGTGAAATTAGCATTTCAGGGAAATAACAAGCAAACAAACAACAAGCATACAAACAGAGCTAGATTCAGCAGGACTGGATCTAGTCTATGCTACAGCAAACAAGGTGTACCAATTTCAGTAAGAAACAGTTCAAATATGCAGGCACTTATAGCTCAGAAGGGCAGAGTCCAGCCTCTCCTCCCACAAGTGTGCAGACCACAAACCTTCTTAATGTAAAATAACTGGCCTGAAGCCCAAGTGCTTAAACCAGAACTAATACACTTTTAGAATAACAGACACTGAGCCCTCAATCAGCAGTTCCCAAGTTAGAAGGATGTAAGCTACCTGTCCTGCCACCATATGGAATCTCTTTATATTCTTATGAACTTCTTTTATATGTATCTTTTCAATTGTACATATTAATGATTCTGACTAACTTCCAAACACTCACAGTAATTTACTTTTACTTACTGTATAATTTTTACTTTATTTGTAATTCCGTATTTTTATTGTGCTTCTTGCAAGTCTACATCACAGTATATTTTGTTATTTGTACTTAGTTTGTATGTCTCTGTAATTCGGAACCATCTCCCCAGTCCTCTGCTGAAAATGGATTATTTTTACCCAGTCAGATTATCCTGGTAAACAAATGTCAAATAAATAAATAAATTAATTAATGTAACTATTGCACTATGCCTTCAAACACATAAATCCTTGGTGGTAACTAATGTGTAGCAGTTATTTTTGAGAAGATATTAGATTTTGTAAATGATTATGAAACAGACAAGGTACCATGCATGTTAATGTTGGTGGGAACCTTGGTGTTTGAAAACACTATGAAGCACAGAAGTCAGTGAAGGGCATATGTCATAACACTACTTACAATTGCAACATCCCATATAGTGTACAGTCAATGTTGTAGGGTGTGCAAGAGATGATATTAACTGTCTCCTCATAGTGGTAGACGTTTGTCTTTTCGTAGTGCAGTGAGGCTAAGCGTAGAAGTGAGAAGGACAGAAGACTAATTCAGATGAAGGAGAAAACTCATCAGATTTTACCATACGTTATGTTCTGCCATTTCTCCTAAGTTACAGGTGCTGCTCACCGCCAGTGCAAATGCTGAGGAGAAAGGCTGATGAGACAGAACGAGTGGGGAGAGGGAAACATTTGGAGACAGGGATAGAGACGTACAAAGAGATTTCTTTATGGGACATTTCTGCACATCTTTGTGGTGTGTTACTCTTAGGGTTGTCATCATAATTCATCTGTTGGGCTCAGTACATACAAAAGCAAAAAAATATTTGGTGACAAAAGCCAAAATTTAGATATGATTTTACAATAATGATCTATAAACCATTGCCAGGATAATAGGTTTCCTGTTAGTTTGCATTTTCCTTTTCTTTTTTCCGCAAGATTTTTTTTCTGTTAAAAAGTAATGAATTAATGCACTGTACTTTATAATAAAATAATAACTGTTAGAAATAATAACCAAAATAACCTATATATATATATATATATATATATATATATATATATATATATATATATATATATATATATATATATATATACGAAGACCTGAAATAGACTTAAATATTAAAAAGCAGAAAAAAGCACCAAAAGGTAAACTGTTGAAACAAAAAAACACCGTAGCAGGCACCAAGCCTTTTGTATAGTCCAGGGTATATGAAATAACTGTAAAAATTTTACAGCACAAACAATTCCACAAGAAGTTCAGGCTCCAAACCTTTTTTAATAGTCCAGGATATATGAAAAAAACTGTTAAAATGCCACAGCACAAACAATTTCACAAGAAGTTAAGCCCTTTCACTTAGGTCTATCCCAAGCTTCATCAGAACATGGAATAAAATCAATCAGCCACTTTTAAACAAATTCAAAAATTGTCAGCCAATAGTACCATCTCATGCATAATTAATTAAATAAATTCATTCCCCTGCATTATTTAAAGCCATAGTAAAATATATGCTGCAGTAAACCCTTGTGTTAAAACAATAGCAACCAAGATGAATACATATATTCTAGCTGCCAAAATAAAATACATACTGTCATGAATCCTTGTTTTAAAACAATAACAAACAAAATGAATGTATATACTCTTTCCTTTTCTGAAGTTTAGCTGCCCTTAATTTAAGACAGTCCTTAAGTCCTCAAGTTTAACAGTTTTGGATAGGATACACTCAAGTATTCTGTTTAAGATTTAGTTATTCCATACTAGTGAGGTAGAGTAGAATAGAAAAGTGAAGGAGTTGTAGGTAGGTAGGGTCTATATTATATTCTCGAAAGCCGACAATGTTGAATCTAACATTGTCGATACGAGAATATTGAACACTCAGAATCTCGAGTGTATAAACAGAAATCTCTGTAAAGGGAGATTTCCATTTACTGCAATGCTGTGTGATCTCGGAGTTGGTATGTTTAAGTAGTGGGGGGTGTGGGGGGTGCAGGGGGGCTTGCCCCCCTCCTTAAACATATTAGGGTACTTTTTTCTTTTTTTTGTCTTTTTATAAGGTCAGTGTTTGAATACATCGACCATATGGTGTTGACTATATGTTGTTTGATGTTTTCAAACGTCGATCTTATAATATAGACCCGGTAGGTAGAGGGGAAGAAATTGTAACTGGATATTAGGTAGCGGGAATAAGTAGTAGAGGAGCGATAGGGAAGGCTGAAAGGATGTTGGGATATCTGTGAGAGGCAGGAAAAAGAGGTGTTAGTTTGAGTAGTTAATATAGGAGTATAGAGTGTAAGGTGGGGGGGATTTTGCCAGGTTGTGAGCATGTTCAGATCCATGAGTGCTTGAGGCGTTCCTTCAAGAGTTTTTTAAATGTGTTCTTTGAGACAGCTGAGGTAATAGACGTGGGTAGGGAGTTCCAGATTTTGACAATATAGTTGGGGAAGAGGGAGTCACCTGCTGTGTTGCTGGTTTTTGTGATCTTAATTAGTCTTTTGTTGCTAGAGCAAAGTTGTCTGGTATTAGCTTGGGGTACTAGCAGATTAGCCAGTGATGGGGTTTTGTCTGGGAGTAATAGGATGTTGCGGGCAAAGGATAGTTGATAATAGTTCGGGGATTAGGGAAGTCAAGCCAGCCAAGTTCCTTTAGGGATAGGCAGTGGTAGGCACGATAGGGGGCACCTCTTGCAAATTTTGCAATTTGATTATAGCAAGTGTTGAGCTTGCCAATTTTGGTTTTGGATAGGTTGGTGAGTATGGGTGCGGAATAGAATAGTGTTGAGAGAAGGTGAGTCTAAGCAATTGTTATCCTAGCAGTTTGTGTTAGGAAGGGTTTATTTTTATATAGAATGTTCATTTTTTTGTGAATATTTTTAATGGTTTGGTTAATATGATGATCAAATTTGAGGTTATTATCGATGGTAACTTCTAGCAATTTGGTGTGAGTGTCAGGGGAGATGATGGCCCCATCTCTGGAGACTATGTTAAATGGAATGTGTTTGGTGGTAATTTTGGTGGGTGGGAACAGTAATAGTTTGTTTTTTGGGGGATTTAGAATTGGGTGTTTGCTAAGAAACCAGTCTTCTGTGGTATGGAAGACTTGTTGTGTTATAGAGAGAAGTTTCTGTGGGTCATTGGCTGAATATACAAGTGCAGAGTCATCAGCATATTGTATAACTGTTGCTTTCTGACAAATAATGTGAAGATTGTTTGTAAATATGGAGAATAGGAGGGGACCTAAAATGGATCCTTGTGGGACCCCTGTGGTGATGGGTAGCAGTGAGGATAAGTTATTGTCCCACCACACTGCTTATTGTCTCCCATGTAGGTAGTTCTGAAACCATGCTAGAGTTTAGTTACTTAGGCTGAGGTCAGCAAGGGCATGGAACAGTTTGGCATAATTGACTATATCAAAGGCTTTGGATAGCTCCAGAAATATGACAGAAGTTAGTTTGCCTATGTGTTTGTTTTGATTGATGACATTTGTGAAGGAAAGTAGGGCAGTGGTAGTGCTATGTGCTGGCCTAAATCCATGCTGTGTAAGAGAAAGCAGTTGGTAGTTAAACAGGTATGGCATGAGTTGGTGGTGGATGCATTTCTCAAGTATTTTGGCCAGAGGAGACAGAATGGCTATGGGGCAATAGTTGGTGAGATCGGTGGAGGTTCCACCTTTATGGAGGGGGAAAATATAGGAGCTTTTTCAGATGGGTGGGATTGAGGTTTCTGAGACAGATCTATTTAGTAGGATAGATATGGGGATGGCAAGTTCATTAGCAGCCAGCTGAAAAAATTCAGCAGGTAGTTTATCAGCTGCTAGTGAGGTAGGTTTGAGTTTAAGTAGTAACTTTTTGACATAGTTGGTTGGGATAGGTAGAAACTGGAAGGAAGTTTTAGGTCTATCTGCAGGTTGTGGGTGATTAGTATTAGTTGTTGCCTGCTTTTGAATAAGGTTAGCATTAGTCTCTATGAATTATATGTTAAATGTGTCTGGTATATTTGTGATTTCATTAGTGGAAGTAGGGGATGGGGTGGAGGGGTGGCCAGGGTGGACTATATTGTTTATACCTGCCCAGAATTTCTTGAAGTTGCTTTGGTGCTTGATTTGTAGGTCAAGGAAATAATTATTTTTTATCTAGGAGGATTGACCTTTTTGTTTCATTTCTGACCTCTTGGAATTGTATCTTAGCTGCTGGGGTTTTAGTGGCTCTCCAGGTGTGCCAAGCTTTGTTCCTGTCTGAAATTCTCTTTTTAGTCTCATTGGTGAGCCAGGGGGTTGTTTTAGTTTTGAGTTTAATGATATGGTGTGGGGCATGGGCATTTATAATACTTAAGAAGGTGTTATTGAAATGGTTTACAGCTTCTTCTAGGGTTGAGGTCTTTAGTATGCACCAGTTATGGTGTTTTAGTTCAAGTTTGAATTTGTTGGGGTCAAAGTTTTTTGTGTTGTTGGTTGTTACTGATCTGGAGTTAGGGGTGGATTGAGTTTTGAGTTTTAATAGAAAAGTGGGTTGATGGTCACTGAGGGTCTCTGGGAGGACATCTGCCTGGTATGGGGTGTTTGTCCTGTTAATTAATATCCAGTCTCTTTCTTTAATTTTAGGGGTTCCTAGTCTAGTGCTAATTTGGATAATTTATGAAAAGTTATGGAGGTTAATATGGTTAGTTGGGTTTAAGGTTGAGCAGGTATTCCAATCTATGTTGAAATCACTGACTATAATGGTTTCCTGAGGGATGTTTTGGTTTGACCATTTTAGGAAGCTTCTGTGGTTGGGATGTTACTGCCTGGTGGTATATAGCATATGACAATGTTGAGTGACTTTTTGTTGCTAAGTTTGAGTTTAGCTGGTAGGATTTCAGAGTTGTTGAAAGTGGGAGTATATAGATTAATTGTGGTAATATTTAGGGTATTCTTATAGAGTAGGACTACACCCCCTCCTTTTTTAGTTAATCTATCTCGATGGAGTACATTGTAACCTGTAGGTAGAAGTACTTTGTCTGCAGTAGTGGGCTTTAGCCAAGTTTCTATCAGACATAATATATCAGGGTTGTAGGTGGATAGTAGTGCATGTAGTAAGTGTACCTTATTGTTAACACTTCGAATATTTAAGCACAGAATTAGTAGGCTAGTTTTTGGTCTATTGGTTAGTAGCTGGTTTAATGGGAGAGTGGTATCTGCTGGGATGGTTGTGGAGGGTTAGGCCCTGGATTTGGGTGAATATCACCTGCAAGTATTAATTTGTAGTGAATGTGGTGGCGGAGTTTATTAAGTTTAATTAAGATGGCAGTGCACTTGTTAGTACTAGGTGATTTGGGCATAATTGAGAGTATCCTAAGTGGTTCTGGTGTTATAGTGATGTTATGGAAGAGGTTTGGTGATATAAGTCGGTTGTAATGAGGAGTGCTGGAGTTATAGGTGGAGGTTTGTTTTGTAGAGGTAGTGAAAGTTGTGTGTAGTGTGATTGATAAGAGGTGAGGTAGAGGTTTAGTGTTAGGATTGCTGGGACAGAGAGTTTGCATGAGAGTGAGGTGACTAAGTTGTGACAGTGGATAGGTGTCATTGTAGGTGACAGTATGTTAATTGGTAAATGTAGTGGGGGTGGAATAAGAAGTGTAAGGTCAGTGATGAACTTTACTACTTATAGTCTGTTTTGCTATAGCACTGTGGATTTAAAACAAAACAAAACACGTACAACACATAGCACACAAAGTCAGTGTGCCAAGCAGTCACAGCCCTTAAGGCTGAATAACACACCTGATACTCTTGTAATAGGTGACTCTATTGTCAGGCACACTGACTTCCTGCTCACCAGGCTGAATAAAGAGAAGGTCACAGTGAGCTGCCTGTCAGGCGCTAGGATCCGCCACATAATGCAAGCACTCAGGTCACTCCAAAGCAAATACAAATATGACTCAGTCATTGTACATGTTGGCGTGAATGACCTGAGACGTACCTCCCTCGACTACATGAAAAGAGACATAGAGGAGCTCTCTGATCATGTAGCCCAGGCCGGTATGACCCTGATCTTGAGCAGCATCTTACCCTCACCTAGAATGATGCCACAGTATAAAGACAAAATGATCGATTTTAACAATTGGCTAAAATGTTGGTGTCATTCAAAGGGGATCCAGTGTCTGTCAGCCTGGGATGACATGCTCGACAAGCCACGTTGCTTCACTAGGGACGGCTTGCACCTGTCACCCCTGGGCTTTCAGATATTGGCAAAGGCTCTTGCCACCCCCATAGTGCCTTTTTTAGGCAAGGCTCAAAAGTCAAACCCACCACCATAGACAGCACAAGGAACAAGAAACTAAGGGTAATGCTGCTAAATGCCAGAAGTCTTAAACTCAAGATGCATGCACTCGAAGCTCTCCTCAGTATGGAGAACATCGATATCTGTGCAGTGACAGAAATCTGGTTCAAGGCTCCAGAGAGCACGCCAGCACTACCAGGTTATACCTCATAGCATGCTTTTTGGCCCCAAAACCCAGACCGAACCACAACAGGAGGGGGAGTTTACATATTTATCAAGCATATCCACACCTCCAGGTTAGTGGCATTGCACGAAGTATCGGAGACCATCCATGTGCAACTGATAGTGGGCAAGACTGCTTTTCAGTTTATAGCATCCTACAGACCACCCCCTCAAAGTCAGGAATCCCACTCGGCTTTCCTGAAAACATTGGAGAACATGAAGATCTCTCTGAACATCATTATATTGGGCGACTTCAACTACCCAAACATAGACTGGGAGCATTACTCAAGCCCCAGCACCTTAGCCCAAAGGTTCCTGGAATTTATAAACTCAAATGCTATGGAACAACTAGTCACCACTCCCACAAGAGGGGAAAACATACTAGACCTGATCATTACCAACATGGGGACTCTATGCTCCATACCAGAAGTATATCCCTCATTGGTAATATCAGACCATAAATTAATTTCACTGGATATCCACATCCCGACCCCACCCCCAGCCGAGAAAACCACAGTGAAAAACTTCTCAAAAGCGAACTTCACACTTCTCAAAACCGAAGTGGAATCCTTCAAGGCCCCAGAGCCAGTGGAAACTATGGCCCAAACTGCAGAATCCTATATAAACGCATTCTACGGACATCTCCAGGAATGCATGGATCATGCTATCCCAAACAAAATCAAGACCCAATCATCCAGAGGCAGGCATCCAGTCTGCTGGACCCCAGCCATAAATAAACTGTACAACAGAAGGAGGAAGCTACTACATGATAGAGCAAAATCCCTAAAAGTGAAGGCATCTCTGATCAGTACTAGCAAAAAATTACGATCCCTCATAAAATCCTGCAAGGCCAGCTTCGAGAGAAAAATTGCCCAGGACACTAAAGACATTCATAAGGCTTTCTTCAGTTATGTTAGGAACCTGGGATGCAACTCCCAGACTTGTTCTGAGTTGATTCTAAACGACAAAAAATACACTGAACCCACAGACATCGCCAATATCCTGGCAGACAGGTTCAGTGCAAACCCCCAAAAGAGCAAGTATCTATCCCGGCAGAGTGCAGCCTCCCAAACATCTCTGATGCTCAGGTGAAGGCCGCCCTCTCCAAAGCAAAAAACACTGCTTCCATGGGAACAGATGGCATCCCGGGTTGCATCCTACATGAACTCCAAGAAGAACTAATCCCTCAAGTAAAACTGCTGTACAGTCTCAGCCTCACTACAGGATATGTGCCCAAAGAATGGCGTACAGCAACAGTGGTCCCACTCCACAAAGGTGGCGCCTCTGCGGACCCTGGAAACTATCGCCCAATAAGCCTGACTAGCCTAGTCTGCAAGGCTATGGAGAGGATCATCATGGAACTCATAAACAAAGACATTGGGGACCTACAGACACTAGATCCTACCCAATTTGGCTTTGTCAAGGGCAGATCCTGCCTTTTGAACCTGGTCAACTTCTTCGAAACAGTCACCAAGGCCATAGATGAAGAGAAGGTAGTCCACACAGCCTATCTGTACCTTGCAAAGGCATTTGACACAATACCCCACTCGGGCATCATAGATAAGCTATCCAGCCTAAATATAAACCCCTATGTCACAAGATGGGTCGCAAACTGGCTCAAAGACAGAATCCACAGAGTCAGAGTTGCTGGAGCCATGTCAGACTCGAAACCGGTCACAAGTGGCATCCCACAAGGTTCTGTCCTGGGACCTCTCTTGTTCGGTATTTACTTTTCTGAGGTACAGGCCAATTTGGGAGGACTATGGCTCATCATGTTTGCAGATGACTGCAAACTGGGCGCCATAATCGACTCTCCAGCTGGCACAAACATCCTTCAAAAAGGTCTCGCAGAGACGGATAACTGGTGCCAGAGCCATGGTCTAAAGCTAAATGCCAAAAAGTGTATAGTCATACCCTTTGGTAAAAACAATGTGCCCACAAATTATCATATAGGTGGTAACCCATTAAGTACAGAGAAAGTAATTAGGGATCTGGGTATCCAAGTTGATAGCAATCTCTCCTTTGACAACCACATTGCCAAAGTGGTTAGAAAGACCTTCTACATAGCCCACCTCATCATGAAAGGATTCACATCTAGATCAAGAGAGGTAATCGTGCCCCTTTATTCATCCCTCATCAGGCCCATCATAGAATACAATGCCCCCTTTGGGATGTACCTTACCCGACACCTGCAGCAATTAGAAAGACCCCAAAAGTACCTCACCAGGAGGATCAAGGGACTCAAACAGATGCCATATGCTGCTCGGTTAAAAAACTCCAGCTCTACTCAGTTGCATACCGCCTACTTCGAGGCGATCTATGCCTGACATATAAAGCTATGTCCAACCCAGAATTAATGGACATGCTCCACCTCAGTAAATCTAATTCCCTTAGAACCATGCACTCGAGGGACTTGAACCTTAGCACAGAAATAAATAGAACATGCTGGAGGGACAGATTCATAACCCAGAGGCTCCCTTCGCTCTGGAATAGAATTCCAATTCATGTTAGGCAGAGCACCTCACTGACTCTCTTCAAGAAGAATCTTGATGAGTGGATGGGGGATCGTAGGTTTGTCCCGGGGATTACTTCCATGTCACTATTAGACAGAGGCACAGTAAACTAAACTTTAAAAAGGGCACAGTATACTCAAATCAAGGGGTGGCGTAAGCCAAACACAATCGGGCTAGGCTTATAAATGCCCCAGGGCAGATAGCCTAGTATGAACCTATGAACCTATGAACCTATTAAGCATACCTAAGTAGAGTGCAGTCTAAGGCAAAAATGCTCACCAGTTTTTACCATAAGATGTTAACTGCCATTTACAGTCATTTGGTGTCATTGTTTGGTACTAGACATTGTGCAAATTCTAAGGACACAGACTAATAACACACAGGAGGGGTAGAAACAAAGACAGGGGTAGAGGTGACAGAAAGAAAACATTTCAGCTTACAGGCCATTTCTGGCCATTTTTGTCATGGTTTGTCATAACGTTATTCTGTCACACTCTATACAATGATGTATTCAAAATCATGAGTATGCAGATTAAGACAGAAGTAGGATAATGGTGGTTTAATAACAGAAGTAGTCAAGAGTTATACACACAATACTCATATAAGAAACAATCAATAATTTGACATATTTCTGCATTAGGACTTGTGACGGTATGCAAAAATCAGCCTATGGATCTAAGTATTATCTCAGCACACCACAAAGGAAGTCCTACTTCACAAAAGTAAAATCACACATTAGAAGGAACAGTAACAACGGATTGAAACAAGGGGTAATGTAGACATAAAGCTTCATTACAGTAATGACACCTGTAAAATTCCATAAGGTGAACATTACATCCAACAACCTAATAAATATGCCAGAGTAAATAGTGATGAGACAGAAAGGAGAAGAGAGAGCGGGAGAGACAGATAGGGAGATAGACATAAAAGAGTTGTGTTTATGAGACATTTCTGACCACTTTGGTAATGTTTTTTCTCTCAGATTTTTTGACTCAATTAATCTGTCATGGTCTGTACAATAAAGTGTTCCCAGCAAGGAGTAAGCAGGAGTAGAAAAGTAGAAACATGATTATGACCAAGCAGAATAAGATACTGGTGGGTTAATAACGTATGTAGCCAATGTGGACACACATAATAGTAATATAAAATAACATTAAATAATACTTTGACATACTTCTGGATTCAAATCATTGATACTATGTAAAAAAAAAAAAAAAGGCTGTCTACAGACATGAATTACCTCCACATTCCACAAAGGAAAAAAAAACACATATTTGAAGAGACAGAGACAAAAGACAATGCAAGGGAGAATGTAGACATCAAGCTTCATCATAGTGATTGCAATTGCAATGTCCAATAAGGTGTACTTTACATGCAGCAGCCTAATACATTTTAGAGTATATGTTTTACAATAGTGCATTCGGTCTGTATTTCTATTGCAAAGTAGAGTTAAGCACATTTGCACAGCAATAGCTGTATTAGTGTGGGATATGGCAATTTTGCCATAGAACGTGAAGTGCCATTTACCATCACTCAGCACTGGTGCATGTTGCCAAGCAACACACAAATGCTGAGGACATAAACTCAAGTCTTTTTAAGGGCCTTTTTTGGCCATGTGTGTTTGAGTGTGATTCTATTTTTTGCCTGGATTAAACATGTGAAAATGGGTAGCTAGGACAGTGATGAAAATGAGGGGCAAGCAGGTGGTAGAACACAAAGGAAACAATAAAGGAATGTGCAGAATGGTGGTGGGAGAGCAACATAGCTAGCTACTTCTTCACAAGATAAATGTAGACTTGTAAACAGGATTTGATGAATTTGGAGAGTCACCACATCAAAGTTGGGTGACAACAACAGAACAATTTTTATGGCCATTTGTACGAAAAAAAGTGTGTCAAGCACACACATAGGTGAAGTGGAGAGCTATCAAGGGGTGTAATGTTTTTGTTAGACAGGTGTCCATGCTTTATTTATTTACAGAGAGGACTTCTGAGGAAGGTGCTTAGGAGTAAGATAGTCAGGTAGGTAAAGTAGACTGTAGCAGACAAAGACATACAGGACAAACATGGCAGACAGGGATGGTGATGGGCACAAAAAAAATGGGGATCACCATGATTGGAGCTTGGAAAGGGACATAAGAGGTGCATCCTTGTCCAGCTTTAGCACAGTGATTATCAAGTCCTTACCCACAGAACTGCCTCCTGAGTCAGTGATGAACATGGCATCCATTTTGAATTTCGACACACAACCTTTTTTACTCTGAAGACTTAGACACAGAGACTGCTCTCCATGATGTCTGTTACTTTCCCTGTCACCTGCTGACATGTGACAATGTCACTACCTCCAGTACTACTCTCACTTCCAGTACTACTTCTGCAGCTGGACCAGAGCTTCCTGATGCAGTTGGACAGGTTGTGAATCAGATGTGCTGGGTGTCTGTGCTGCCTGTGGTGGTGCCATTGTAGCCACCTGTGGAAATATGGTAGGCTGAACCCCAGGGTCAGTCTAGAATTTAATGTGCTGATGATCATTTTGGCTGCAGTAATGTAGCCAAAAAAAGAGAAAAAAAGGAAATAGAGTGATAGATAGTTGAGGGAGACAAAATAGAGATAATAAGATGTCTTGTAATAATAATGTCTTGTCACATTTTTATTTCAGTACATAAACAAATATGACATGCAACCATGTCCACCTTTGCAACATCCAGATATGATGTAAAGGCATTGATGTGACATAAAATGGATAAAACTCAGTGCTATCATAAATAAAATGGAAACAGCTTTTTGACTGTGGCATATCAGATATGCACTTTCCAAGTTAATCCATCCAGTTACAAAAATGTAATGTTTCATGTCATTCAATATTTCAGTAAATAATTTGCACATACTATCCTATAATAAAAGCTAATTTCTGCTACTGGAAACTGAACCCACACAAAGCTAAGCTGATGGACTCATTGTCTAAAGCAATCATCAAGAGCTATTTGAACAGGCATGTAAGCTTGATATAAAGGTTAGGTATGTCAGTTTCTGCTGATGCACTGTTCAGAGCAATAGTTTCAGCAGCCGAACAGAACAGAAAAAAAAAGACAAGAAATGGCAGCGTAATGAATAAATGTATTGCCTGGCAAATCCATACTATATCATTGGCTGCTGATGATAGTGGATGATAATCTTAAATTTGACCTAAATATACATTGCATAAAAAAATCATCATAACTTAGGATTGCTTTACAGAACCAAAAACATTTTCACCACCGCAACTAAAACTATACTTCCCACTACTTATCTCCTTCCCCACACTTTTTATGGTGCTCCCATCCTTAGTAACCTCCAGGCATCACAAAAATCAAAACTTGAACAATGCTATAGCAAAGTTGCCAAGGTTGCAGAAAATACCCCTTTCAGAATCCACCACAGCATAACACTAAAATGTCTAATGTGGTTAGAACTGCCCCATCAATTAACATGTAACCAGATTCTTGCCACCTATTAAATTATCCAGCATCCATTTGCTTGTCTAGCACTAAATACCATTCTACACAACTATGTTCCTAGCCATTACAATTAGATGGCCAGAAACTCCTGTCTGTCCCCAAACCTATCAAACTGCTAGGCATTCTTTATACTTGTACTATGTTGCTAAGGCCTGGAACCCCTTACCTATATCCATCAGGTCAGTAGCCTCCCTCTCATACTTCAAAACCATTCTGAATGACTTGATAGCCAAAATCTGTCGCTGTTCTTACCTAACATCAAGATAAACTATATCCCCAAATGTGAGCAAGTACCTTTTCATACCTTACACCTCCTTATTCTTCCTTCTTTACTCAGTTACTTACTCCTATCAATTTCTCTCCCCTGGATTTCTCTCTTAATATACCATAAGCCTGATTTTCTTTCACTTCATATTGCAATTCCTGTTTGTATTACACTAACTTACATTTCATGTCTCTATAAATTGGCTAAAATATCTCCAAATACTAAGATCTAAACCTGGTCATCGCAATGAACAAAACATGCTGGAGGGATAGGATCCTGACCCAGAGACTCCCTATACTCTGCAATAGACTGCCCATACATGTCAAGTTGAGTGTCTCTTTGGCCTGGACGATTGGATGGGAGATAGGAAATTCACCCCAGGGATCACGTCAGTTGCCCTGCTAGACACGGGACCAGGGAAGTAAATATTCTGGGAAGAAATACCCAGGGAATTGTTATGGCTAGGCTTGTATAGGCCCAATAGCCTAGTACCAACCTTTGAACCTATGAACCTATATAGTACTGGGGGGCTTTTCTTCCTGGGCTTCTGTTGAAAATGGTCTCCTATCAAGTCAGGCTTTCCCTATGGGCAATTGCCAGTAAAAGTCAATAAATAAATAATACTGTTAGGATTACTGTTTGGGAGATATGCATAAGTAATCAAGATGCTGTGTCTTTGGGCTTTTCCTGGTTAGGGGTCGCCACAGCGGAACTCCGGTCTGCTAATGATTGGCAGTAGACTTTTACGTGCCTAGTTGCCAGCCCTGACGCACAATCTTCAATGAAGGTATGCCCATTCATGCATGTCTCCACACAGAAGACACTCTAGCTGAGAATCAAACAGGACAATGTCTTACTGTGAGGCGACAACGCTACCGCAGCACCACCACCGCGGTATGCATAAGTAATCAAGATATTGTAGATATTTTCACATTTCTGTTGTTGATGCATTTGTGTTATCACACTCTACAAACTGTCATATCCTACATCATGGTTATCATATGTTGTTATTAATGAAAATAGTAGAGTTTTCAACAATATCACATTTGTAATAGCAATCTACAGGGGCTAAGAGGTAACATATTTCACACTCATCACACAGACGTAGATTGTTCAATTCAGATACAAAAATGTGTGTCAATACTTATAATGAATGCTTCATTAAAATTATCTGTAAACTGGATTCAAACCTTCCATTGCCTCTGCTTGTTCTGTAAATCCACTGCAATTATAACTTGCACCATGGAGATAGGTAGCTGTCAGGTGCACTTTCTTCGCTCACTGCTGTGCAGAGTGCTGATGACAGTGCACCAACACCAAGGTCATTTGAGCTACTGATGGCATTCCAAATTAAAATGAGAGTTTTTGCCATGGGAAGTGAGCAATCTTTCACTGCCAGTGATCGCTGACTGTCAACAGTGCATGATGCTGAATGGCGCTCAATGTAGGAAGCCAAAAACAAAATTAAATAAAACTATTTTTAAATGTATGTTTGGAATATTTGCTCAAATTTGTTTTCTTAACAACATGAAAATATGCACAGTAAACATCAATACTTTCACACAAACAGCACCCTATCTAGATATGAACCTTGAAAGAGGGCATTAACATGACACATTTCAGATTATTTTCACTTTTTACCACACACAGACATAATATGAAAATGAGAAAGAAGATTTTATATATATATATATATATATATATATATATATATATATATATATATATACACATATATATATATATATATATATATATATATATATATATATATATATATATATACTCAAGATGTCACATTGTATCACCTTACATTAAAGGTCCAGGATAATCAGTCTCTCAGACTTGTCCTTTGCAATTTCACAGTAGAGGTGTAGATGAATGGGATATTTGATAGGTTCATAGGTGTTTACTAGGCTAATCACCACAAGGGCCTTTTTAAGCCTAGCCATGCATCCCAAATCTCTACTATGTTCTGATACCCTTGATAAGTGCAAGCATGGGCCTGGGAGATGAGCCATTTACAGGTTACCTGTTTGCATCAGAGACATAGGTGCCAAAACCAAGGAGAAATTTCTGGTTTCCAATCCAATTGTACAAGTTGCACTTGAATTGGATTAGGAAGGAACTCTGCTTCACATGGATGGGGAGCCTGTTCCATAGATAGGGTAGTCTGTGGGACACATACCTATCTCTCCAGCAGGTCCTATTTATATCGCAGGCAAGGTTTAAGTCTTTAGAATGGGTAATTCTGGTACTGTTTGTTTTGTAGATATGCAAGTGGTCCATCAGAGTGGGGCCTGACAATGCCCTGTATGCTTGGCATAGATCTCCCCTCAAAAGCCTGTAGGAGACAGAATACAGGGAAAGGGCCTTCAGGCAATCTGCATAAGACATATTACTTATCCCCTGTATTCTTTTAGTGAGGAACCTCTGTGGATGTTCCAGTTGTTGGATATGCCTGGTTAGGTACATACCAAAGTAAGCATCGTATTCAATGATAGCTCTGATGAATGCCAAATACAGTGGAACAATGACTTCCTTGGACTTAGATGCCATACCTTTGCTTATATGTTGTGCAACATGGAGTGATTTCCTCATCACTGTAGACACGTGATGATCAAAGGCTAGATTACTATCTATGTGTGTCCCTTAGTCCCTGACTACTGGCTCATCTCTAAGGGGTGTGTTGTCAATATGATAGTTGCCAGGGATGGATGACTTCCCAAAGGATACTATTATGCATTTCTTGGAATTTAGTTTTAGGCCATGACTCTGACACCAGTTGTTTGTCTGTGTAAGCCCTCCTGAAGGACATTTGTGTCAGGGTGAGATTCAGTGACAGCTTCTAATTTGCAATCATCTACAAATGTAGTCAGCCAGAGACCACTGACATTGGCCTTGGCTTCTGAGAAGTAAATGCCAAAAAGGAGTCGTCCAAGGACTGATCCCTGAGGGACTCCACCTGTGACTGGCCTCTTTGTAGAGTTGGACTCCCCAATTCTAACTTCCTGGGTCCTGTATGCGAGCCATTTGGCTATATACCAGGTGACATACAGGTTTGTACTTAAACTCTTGAGTTTGTCAGCAATGCCCGAGTGGGGTATTTTGTCAAATGCCTTGGCCAGGTCAAGGTAGGCAGCGTGAATGATTTTGCCCTCATCCACTGCTTTGGTGATTTTCTTAAAGAAGTCCACCAGGCTGAGTAGGTATGATCTGCCTTTGACAAAATCAAACTGGGTTGGGTCCAGTGTCTAGAGGTTTACCATATCACTGTTGATCATCTCCATGATAATTCTTTCCATTGCTTTACATATAAGACTAGTGAGACTTATGGGTCTGTAGTTTCAAGGGTCTGTACATGGCCCACCTTTGAGTAGAGGGATGACTGTTGCCTTTCTCCATTCATGAGGCATGGAGCCTGTTTGGAGGCTACAGTTAAATAGTAATTCCAGAGGTCCTGATAGGTCATGTTTCATGCTATTTAGAAGGCAAGAAGGCATCCTGGGATATTGTCCTGGCCCATTGATGCAGTGTTCTTGGTCATAGAGAGAGCATTAAGGACCTATTCCCTAGTGATAGTAGGGGGAGTTATATTTAATGATATTTCCTGAAGGAAGGGTGAGTGGGAGAGAGGAGTAAAGTTAGAGCTGAATTTATCAGCTAGGAGGTTTGCTTTATCAAATGGCTCAGTATAGGTGTCTCCATTTACAATGAGACCTGTACACAATTGTGTATTGCCTTTGAGGTTGTGGACATAGTTAAAGAATGCTTTGTGGTTATCCTTGGCCTGGGAGGCCAAACTTACCTCAAATTTGGCTTTGGTAGACTTTATTTGTTCTCTGAGTTGTTTGTTTCGTTTAATGAGAATGCTTTTATCCTGCTGGGTGCTGCACCTCCTAATTTTTACCTTGATTTTCTTCCTCCTGTTATACATCTGATTGATTTTGTGATTCCACCAGGGTGGCTTGTTTTTTGCGTAAATTCTATACGTCTTCCTGGTGGATACAGCTGCCTCTGTGCAGCTATTAACATGCTTGTACAGGGTTTCTGTGAACATTTCTGCATAGGCAGAAGTATTCTCAGGGTTTATAGGAGCTTGAACTTTTGCCAGGTTCTCACTTAGTAGCAAGAGGTTAGCCTTAGAATAGTTCCTGAATATTCCTAGTTTTGCTGGGGGTCCAGGTTTTATTTTTACTTCAAAGGAAATAATTTTATGGTCTACAGTAGGGGGTGTGCAGCACTCTCCCATATTAGTGATGACCAGATCCAGTATGGTTTCACCCCTGGTTGGTGTATTGACTATCTGGTCCAGGGAGTTTGTGTTTACAAAATCCAGGAATCTCTGTGCATGTACAATTGATGTCATACAGAATTCCCAGTTATTAGTGGGGTAATTAAAGTCACCCATGAATGTGGTATTGGGTTAGATGGTTAGTGTTTCTTCTTCTTCTGGCTTTTTCCCAGTTAGGGGTCGCCACAGCAGATCACCTGTCCACTCATGATTGGCAGTGGAGTTTTACAGTGTCAAGTTGCCAGCCCGGCACCCAACCTTCCTCAGAAGGCACACACATGCACAAACTCATGCCTATGGCCAATTTTAGAGTGTCAAATCCACCGCATGTCTTTGGGATGTGAGAGGAAACTGGAGCACCCGGAGGAAACCCACGCGACCACAGGGGAGGACATGCAGACTCTGCACAGAAAGCAGCCCAGCTGAGGAGTGAACCAGAGAACCTCTTGCTGTGAGGCAGCAATGCTAACCACTGCACCACCATGGCCGCCTGATGGTTAGTGTTTCTAATAAGTTTAAATATATGGTATGAATTTCCTGGGTCATAGAGGGGGACCTATAGCTTACAAGGAAGTGGTACTGAATTTTGCCTATAGTGATTTGAACATCGAGCGACTCAAGTGCATTGTCCTGTTTGACCAGCCTTGAAGTATGTTTATTTTTGATGTAAATAGAGACACCTCCAACTTTAGTCCTTGCCTGCGAAATAGCTGGTCTAAATGTGTGGAAGGCATTATAACTCTGCACTGTTGGTGTGCTGTCCATGGCTTTAAACCATGTCTCAGAGACCGCACAGACATCAGCATTCTCTAGGGTAAAGAGAGCTTCTAGGGAGTTGAGTTTTTTGTTTAAGCTCCTAGTATTGAGCAGTAATACCTTTAGATTTTCTTGGTTTTGATTTGAAACAGTTAAAATAATAGTTCCTTTCACAATAGTAACAAACGTTTTCAGTGCTAGGGCCATTTTCTTCCTTTTTTTATGAACATTGTTTTTGTTTTTGCTTTTCTATTGTAAATGTAGTGTTATTTAAATTTATTTTGATATGGCTTTTGTATTTAACTGTTACGTACTTCACATACACCATGTGAATTACAAACAAATTGTCACTTTGAGGCACAGCTGGGACATAAGCATTTAATTATAAAAGTGGTATAAAGGTTATCTCCTAAGTCAGGCAATGCAATCCCTGACTTTTTGGCATCAGTATTCTCCCTTTCCAACCCTCAGTAAGTGTATATAAAAAGCAAAAAAAAAAAAAAAACACTGTAGCAGGCTCCAAACCTTTTGTATATTCCAGGATATATGAAATAACTGTTGAAAGTTCACAGCACAAACAATTCCACAAAACATTCAGGCTCCAAACCTTTTTTAATAGTCCAGGATATATAAAAAAAACTGTTAAAATGCCACAGCACAAACAATTCCACCAGAAGTTAAGCACTTTCACTTAGGTCTATCCCAAGCTTCATCAGAACCATAGATAGAACCATGGGCTAGACCTAAGTGAAAGCACTTAACTTCTGGTGGAGTTGTTTGTGCTGTGGCATTTTAACAGTTATTTCATATATCCTGAACTATACAAAAGGTTTGGAGCCTGCTACAATGTTTTTGTTTCAACAGTTTACCTTTTGGTGCGGTTTTCTAATTCTTGTATATAAAAAGCAGCAAAAGTGTGAAACACATAATTATTTCTGCAGTAATTCTGATCATTCACACTTGCAAGACCTTAAAAGCAACACTTCTCAATGCCCTTTCTTATACTGCTATGGTGTGCACATGGAATTTTTTAGGTCCTCAAACCAGATTTAGCTGCCCAGCGCTTGACACAGATTGTGTGATTTATGAATGATAACGAGTGGGCGCCTGATTTTCATATTCACAGTGTACACAGGGGTGAATCTGCACTGTATAAGCTCTTTGTGTTGGTAATGCAGTTGTATCGTAGCATCTGTTCTGATTCACAGACTTTGTTAATGCAGTTTCACTGCTGTAATTGCAATTGTTTGGATACTTTCATCCAGATTCTGTAAATGTATGTGATGTTTATTTACAAATGATGTTTTTAAACATTAGTGATTTTACATAGCATTGAGTATTGTCTGCAGTCTGTCCATTGGTGTTATTATAGCATGTATAGCAGTTATTTCTTTTGAGTAAACTCATGTAATGTTACCAGCTTTTATAGCAATATTTCTCTGAGAATGTTAACACATTATAAAAAACTGCTATATCTAGAAGCAATGGCAGGGTTATATTGTAGTCCAACAAATGTAGTATGCCTGTCATACATGCCTGATATCAACCAAAGCTTATCCCAAATGTTTAACTTGCATTTTTAATTCATATATTTTGTTAATGCTACTGTCTATTACAAACTTACACATTCTTGTCATCTTTAAAGAGTTTTGTAATTGCTTTTATTTATTTATTTATTTATTTATTTATTTATTTATTTATGTATGTATGTATTTGTGTGGGAGGGTGAGGGTGGATTTTATAGGTGTGTATTGCTTGTGTGTAGTTCTAAAAGAGCCCTGCATTTCAATTTCTGTTCATGATGTCTGCATACATTCATATTTCTTGTGCTGCCAGTTACTTTGCTTAATTTTCTGTCACATATATTTGTTTATCTTATTTTTTATCATATACAAGTATATGGCTCCCAGGAAATCTTTCCCATGAAAACCACCATTTTCAGATGCTGAGAATGAGGTGAGTATGCAATTTCCCCATTGAAATTGATCATACATATTAAAGAGTCATAGCTAGCAGGTCCTTCTGTGACTGTATCTGACTTTAGTGGTCGATGATGTCAACATTGTGGGTGGCCATGGTCATGATTATGCGGCCCTCCAGCATTGGACTACTTACATGATCACCAAAGCCAAAAACAGAGCCGATGCTATAACACAGAAAGAGAGAGCTACTGGTGGTGATTCCGCTACTGAACCACCACTGACTGAAATGGAGGAATGGAGGAGTTCTTGTCAACATTAGAGACAGCTCAGCAGGGGGTTGCTGAATAATGGTTGCCATATTAATAATGATTTTTATATATATATATATATATATATATATATATATATATATATATATACTCACACACACACATACACACATACATATATGTAGAGAGAGAAAGAGAGGGGGTGAGGAGAAGATAAAGAGTGAGAAACAGACAGATAAAGAGTGAGAGAAGAATGTGTATAAGATCTCTCTTAATATGCAGTTGATGTTGCTGTTTGTTGTGTCATTTGCATTATGCTTATCATCATCCTGTTTCATCTAAATTTCATCTGTTTAGGCACATCTGATATTGAATTTTCACAACTACCTGCAAAAGGTGTGTCATGTGTTTTCCAGTTATTGTATAGAAAGTTGCATTATGTCTACATTATTTGCTTTATTAATTGCACTTGCATCTATTATTGCTTAACTTCAGGTTTATGTATCATAAGTTTGATAAGTTTTTATTCCATTTCTCTCTTTGTTGCATTATCACAAGTGAGCCTGTCACAGGCACTGTGGAACTCCAACCACCTGATGTCAAAGTACCTGTAGCCTGTGATGATGATGGCAGTGATGAGGAGGCACAGTCTGGGGATGCACAGAGTCAGTCTGGCACAGAGGTTGTGGTTCCCACATCTGCTGCCCAGATTTTGGACACAGTAAGTATAACTTTGCATACCCATGACACCAACACATCAGAAATAGGACAAGTTGAGGGTCACATTGCTGATCAAGGTAGTGTGGTTACTCCAGTTGCAGAGCTGAGTGAATCTCCCTGTAGCCATTGCAAAGGTAAAGTGCCACACAGGATGTATTGGTAGAGGTCCTGGGAGGAAACCTGCTGTCCAAAGTCATCATGGTGTTGGTGTGTCAGTAGGTGCAACACAGTGCATGCATAGAGCTGTCTTGGAGGCACAGCATGTTCCATCAAGGCTTCTGAAGAGATAGCCATAGTACTGCATGTTGCACATTCTGATGTGTGAGACTGCCTGAACCATGTGGGTGACTCCTTTAACAGGATGAATAAGACACTGGATTATGTAATGCCTGTAATGGAATGTCTGCTTGGAAGGGTCAGCATTCATATGGCTGGAGAACTGCTACATCATCAGGTGTTAGCCAATGTGGACATGTCAGATATTTTTCTGGTAGTGGTACTACTTCCACTGCTCCATCAGTGATTGAAGTGTTTACACCCAGATGTGATAGGCAACATGGTCATGATCATGATATAGTCACAATGACAGCTCATCCAGCAGATGTTGTTCACTTTCAGGTAGCTCACCAACTTCTATTCAGTGTCATGGAACTAGCAGTACAACTTCTGGCAAAGTTAGTTCTCATGGACAAGGGGTGATGACACTGAACTGACTACTGTACTATACATAGCTTACACCTAAGATGCCAGAACATAGTGATGGCACAAGTATTTTGATTATGCTCATGCAACCCAGAGACATTAAAATTAAACTTGGTCAAAAATCCTCACACACACACACACACACACACACACACACACACACACACACACACACATGCACACACATGCACACACACGTACACATGCGCACACACAAACACACACACACACACGCACACACACACACACACACACACACACACACACACACACACACACACATGCACACACACACACACACACACACACACACACACACACACACACACACACACACACACACACACACACACCTAACATATCCCCTCACTAACCTCCCACTGCTATGCAAACACACACACACACACACACACACACACACACACACACACACACACACACACACACACACACACACACACACACACACACACACAATGAGTAGATAAACAGCACTAATGAATGATATAAATGTGTTGCTGCTGGCTCTGACAATAGATACTTGCTGATAAACTGTTTCTTCACTCAAACACACTCACTTCTTTGATGCCAGTATTGACTACCTGTAAACTCTCCACCCCCACCCTATGCAAGTGATGACTGTGCCCTACTCTTTGCACATTTATTTCTGATTTAGGGTTGCTTATGTCTGATGCACAGAATGGATAGCTAATGCTTGCTTACTCGGATGTTTGCTTTAATGGAATGTATCATGCATCTGTTTCATTATTGTTCTTTTCCTGCTCAGTTGTAAGTGTTTTGTTATGTTCTTCTCGACCCTCATTGTATTTGTACTGTATGCTTAATAATGCAGTCCTAAGACTTAATAATAATTGCTTTCTCAAAAACCTGTGTAAATGATGCTAAATTGCCCTGATCACTTTTGGGATATCTACACTGGGTGACATTAATGTATGAGGCACAATACTGGGCAAAATCATATATGTACATTGCATCTATCACTCATGAGTTACTGCTGACATTACTGTAGAGTTGAGCCATATTTTTTCTTAGTTACATACAATAGCTGCATATGAGAGTACTCATTTATATATCTCTTTTTTACAGGTTCAACACAACCTTTGTTATTACTGCTGCTACAAGATGTGTCTTCAGGGGATGATACTGTCTGATGATCACAGAACACAACCATTACATGTATGATTAAAGGTTGAGGAATTCTGCAAGCATCACTTTTAATGTTTGCCTGTGCTTAACATCTAGCTTTTCACTTATGTAGTGAGTGTATGTGCTATCCTCGGCATCTTATCAAAAGCCATGGCATATTGTGCATGCCTGCATCTGCCAGGATCATCAGCGGCTGCTGGTTTTCCTTAGACTCCTCATCTGTATCTGCAGGGCTTGCTGGCCCTGTCTATGGTCCTGGAAACAGTGGGTCTTGGCCTTGTTGTCCTTGTTGCATCTGTTTCCTGACAATTATATTGTCCAACATGATACAGGCTTAGCCAAGATGGCTGATTTGTACTGCAGGACACTACATGATGTGTCCAGACACTGGAATCTTGATTTAAACAAGCTAAATGCACATTCTTAAAATATTCCTAGTTTGAGCATGGGCCTCATTGTATACTTTTGTAGTGGGGTTGCATGGGTTTCTCATATGTGACATGAGCCAAGGTTCTAGTGCATAACCTGCATCCCAACAAGATGCTTTTGTGGAAAGTCACCCCTAACAAACCTTACATGCAGGTCATAGGTGTGCCATATGTGTGAATCGTGAAAACTGCAGAGGTTGCCTTCACACACATTGTAGGTGATCATTTGAGCATTACAGACCACCTGACAATTGATAAAGTGGTAGCTTTTTCTATTGATGGACCTCATTCCCTGTTCAGTATTTCTATGTGTGTGCAGCCTATGGCACCCAGAACCTCAGGAAAGTGTACTATGCATGGTTGTTGCTCTTTCCTCTGGGGTATGTGGAAACAAGATATGATCACTTGGATGTTGTAACATAATATTCCAGAGACTGAGGCCTGTGACATTCCTAAAATATCCCCTGTGGGTCTCCGAAAAATAATGTAACTAGTATACATAATGCTACTCATACAATGACTTCCTCTGGGATGGGTTCTGCATGATTTCCCTGGGGCCTCAGGTGAGGGTGGCAGACATTTCATATTTCTTCTAGGGTATCCTTGTCTACCCTGTATTGCTGTAAAATTTCTGTATCATGCAGTCCATGATAATTCAAATGGGATTTGAATGCTCTTCACCTTTTAGGCCAAGGTCTGCCAGCAGCAGCAGCAGCACCTAGTTTTAAATCATGTTGCACATACAGGTTTTTGATAGAAACAATATGGTAGGGGTTGCTGCTGTAAGTGTTTTCATGTCTGTATTCCAAAAAATATTGGAACGGAGGCCAAAAGGGAGCACTGCATTTGCAAGAGCACTTTATACATTACTGAGTAGCTCCACCATGTTGGATTGCTTACTCAGCATGAATTTCTGTTGTTATACCTTCATTATTATACTCTGATGCCTATGTCTTCGTTATCATAATTTGCTGCTTACTCATGTTGTGAGGGCAAGCAGAAAGTGCAGAGATGTTTAACAAGTCCCATGCATCGGGTTCACAAAGACAGTGGGAATAATAAAATAAATGAAATATGGCAAATGACAATAAAGAAATTTAATAAGAGCTGGCTTTTCTAGGACAGGAGTTAGACACTGATGCTGAAGTGTCAAGACTGGTAGTAGAGTGGTCAGTGTCCTGTACCTCAAGAATGGCTAACATTCAGGAAACTCCAGATCTGACTGACTTTCATGTAAGCCAGTTACACCTTTAAAAAGGTAGAAGGGGAAGATGACACTTTGCACAGACTAAGGGAAATTGCAGCAACAGTTGAAGGGGAAAAAAGTGAGCAAAATGCTCCTATGTCTTACCGATACATTGCTACAAAATGTCTTTCATACAGGGAAAGGAAGCCTGTAGTAAGAAAACACAGTAGGGCTCTAAATATGCTTACACATTTTGACCAAAGGCAGTTAGGCTGTGTAGTCAGGGTAATGTGTGACTCAGAATCAAGTCAGATATGGAATAAGAGATGATCAGGAGACTGTGGAATCTAAAAGTAATAATCACCCCGTATTAGATAGGAGGGCAAATCTGAGAATCCCCCAAAATTAAGTCATAAGGAATGCCATACAAACATAGTAATATCCAAAATGAACCTATGGCAGATCAAGAAATTTCACAGAAAGAGGTTGACATGATGTGTATAGAAACTTTAGAGAGTATGTATGCCTTGGTTGCCCAAAGCAACATCTATGAGGTCAGACAAGAAAGTGCCAAAGTTAAACGCTATGACACAGTTAGATCAAAACTAAAACTGCTGATGTGCAGCAATAAGCATGTGTTTTCACATATGCACTTAAACCAGGAATGATAGCTTAGTGAGTATAAAAAATGCTAGTAAGCCAGATAAAAGAATTTGACAGGCACATATAATGCACCCTTTAGAATATACCTCGACAAGTAACTAAACCAGGTTGAAAGTCTTAACATTTTATAAAAAAAAATTAAAGCACTGTCCCTTTACTCAGTATCATACAGACTCCTGAGGGCGTGAGCTCTGCTTATGTTTCTGTGCCATGAGTTACCCAGCAGTCTTTGAACTCCATCACAAAAACAGAACAAGTGACAAACCAAACATCCATTCTTGAGACCTAAACCTGTACTATCACATCATGAATATCAGACAGACTAACAGATGCCTTACCCAACATAACCCACATTTCAGAAATATGCTGCCCTTACCTATCAAGTAAGGTACTTCCATAACAGCTCTTAAAATCAGTCTGGATGACTGGATGCAGGATCATAAATTTTCACCAGAGATATATTAACAAAGTCTACTTTATGGGGTTCTCTCTTCTTCTGCCACCAGTACTGGATGATGTGGTTGAGCTTCTTGATGAAATTATTTGACAAAAAGCTTAGTTGTTGTTGTTGGTCTTTCGGCTTTTCCCAATAAGAGGTCGCCACAGTGGAACTCTGGTCTGCTAGTGACTGGCAGTAGATTTTTATGAAACGCTGAGCTGCCAGCTCAACGCCCAACCTTCGACTAAGGCACACCCATTTATGCACGCATGCCTTTTGAATGCTACCCAACCACGGGGAGGACATGCAGACTCCACACAGAAGGCACTCCCAAGCCAAGCCGAGAATCGAACGGGAGAACCTCTTGCTGTGAGGTAACAACACTACCGCCTTACCACCGTGGCTTGCAAAGCTTAGTAATAACCTATAAACCTATAAATAAATGGCAGGGTCCATTAGAATAACTGAATACGTTAAATTATAAAGGTAGAGACACTGGTATTAGAATAGCAAATATTTATATTACATCAACCTTCTGAACCTGCAGAAAAAAAAAAAACTTTGCATTCACCTTAGCAGGAGAGATGACTGGTGAAGACAAAAAAGCGTCTTCTATGACTACAGTTTGGGTTGATGAATTATGTTGAATTAACTGAAAGAAGTAGAAAAAAGTTATTCTGTTAAGGACAATGGAAGTTTCTCCATAACAACAATCTAACATTGAATGTCAGCAAGACAAAGGAGTTAATTGTTGATTTCAGAAGATCTCAAGTACCACACAAACCTCTAGCAATAAAAAGGATGACAGTGGAAATGGTCAAGGGTACAAAGTCCTTGGGTGTTCATCTCATGGAAAACTTATCCTGGTCAGTCCATGTATCCAGCACAGTCAAAAAAAGCTTAGCAATGCTTTCACTTTCTAAGGAAACTTAGGAAGGCAAAATTACCAAGCTCCATACCTCAGAGCTTTTATAGGGGCACCATTGAAAGTGACCTGACCAACAGCATTGCAGTCTCGTATGGGAGCTGTAATAATTAGGATCGGAAGGCTCTCAAGAGAGTTCTAGTCAGCAGAAAAATCACAGGCACCTCCCTTACACCTCTGGAAGATCTACACAAATGCTGGTGCATCAACAGGGCCAAAACAATTTCCAGTGATCCAACACGTCCTGCCAATGGTCTGCACACTCGCCTATCCTCTGGCAGAAGATACAGAAGCCTGCATTGTAAGACCACCAGACTAAAAAACAGTTTGTTTCTGGTCTCCATTAGACTGTTGAACTCTTGGGAAAAATGAACCATGACGTCTGTTACATAACTAGCCTATCAAGGGGCCTTATTTATGGATGTGCAATAACTAAGTGCAATACTAAAGTAGCTCACCTACACACTGAAGGACTGTAAAGTGCAATATACAAACTGCAATAATCCAGTCTAATCATAGATATGCTGCTATTGTTTCAATTTTACTTTGACAATATTACCTTCATATTGTTCCTTGTCTTCCTTGTCTCCTGTTCTGGGATGGGTGTGGATAACTGCTTCCTACTTTACTTAAAAATTGCTAGTTATTAAATTTCTACTGTTATATTTTATTAATTTTTCTCAGTCTATATATGCAACTGTTTCCTGCATTGAGAACGAAGCTTTGTAATTTCTTTCAGGTACACTGCTGTGTAGTTCTGAATGACAATAAAGCTTTCTTTGACTGACTTTGACTTTGACTAACTGCCCGACAAATGCGATTCAGAATCAAATTGACACAACTTCAAGAAAGGATTAGCTTAGAATATTACCAAATACCAGCGTTACAAAGAAAGGCAGTTCAAGAAGAAGTAAGGCACACTGTTCAGCCTGGGGTAACTGAGCAGATAGAAAGTGAATTAAACAGTCTTGTAGTTTTTTTTTTCTTTAAACAAGAAACATCTTTATTGAGTTATTATTTATGACATACTTAGTCATACATTTATGTCAATGAAAGCAAGCCACGGTGACATATTTTCAGTTTCAGACATTGTACATAACATATACTCGTCTATACAGTCATTGTCAATCGAGCATTACACTCATTTTGTTCCTGCCTCATTCCTCCTCTAAAATATTATTCTGTGAGCATTGTTGCCACAACTCCTGTTTTATTCCATGAAAGCTGCTCTTACCCTTTTCTAAAACTTCCACTTCCAGTTCTCTGCTACTATATTCACTATGTCTAGTGTGGTTGGTTTAGACTTCAGTTTCCATTTTCTAGTAATTGCTTTTTTGGCAACCACCAGCATTAAACTCAGCAAGGTCGTACAATGTCTAGGCAAGTGAGATTTTTATTAATTATTTATTTGTTTATAACTGTTTACTGGAAAGGTCTTACTGGGCCAAAGGTCTATTTTCAGTGGAGGCCTGGGGAAAAAAGCTCCATTACAAAAACATAACATTTACAATTGGAGTTATAACATAACATTTACAATTGAAGTTGGAAAAGTAACATACAGGGGAACTTATGGTGTAATGACAGAAATTACCAGCAGTTAAAAAGAGAACAAGTAGAACGTGTGGAATATTAGACAGACAATATATTTCAGAGAAATTCAGCTGAACACAAAATATATTAGCAGTTTATTAGGAAATCTTGATGTATAAAAGGTGTGACAGAAGAGGTGGCTAGTGGAGGTAGACATTGAGAACTGAAATAGAAAGCATAGTATGGAAAATAAGAGACTAAGGCATAGTAGGGTCAGCCTACAGCTGTGCAGGAGCAAAGCCAGTTACTGGTTAGCTGTTCAGAGAGCAATGGTTTAAATTTGTATATGTTAGAAGTATTTAATGTGTGTTGAAGGATGGAATTCCACGACTTACTGTAGATATTCGGTTGGAGAACATAGAATCCCCAAAATTATTACTGGAGTTATTAACTTTCAGCAGTAGTTTGTCAGAAGACTTTAGGATTTTACAGTTAGAATAGTGCTGTACCAGGTTTATGAGTGCATGGTAATTATCAGATTGGTGAATGGAATAGGTAATAGTTAGTTGGTTGAAGGATAGGAGGTTGGGTAGTTTGATCCAATTAAGTTGGTGCAAAGCAAAGCAGTGGTGTGACCTGTAAGGAGGATTAGTGGCAAATCTTGCAATTTTGTTGTAACGGGCATCTAATTTATTTGTCTGTTTTTCTGAGATTTGAGAATGTGGGGGAGGCATATAGAAGGGTGGAGAAAAGATGCTTTCTGGCTGTAGAATGTCTGGTGGTGCTGGTAAGTTATGGCTTTACTCTATATAGTGAACCCAGTTTAATGAGGACCTTTTTGATGGTTAGAGCTAAGGGTTTGTCAAATTTTATACAGCTATTTATTGTGACCGCAAGTATTTTGGTTTGATCTACAGGCTCAATTTTAGTTTTGCTGGAGGAATAGTTGACAAAGGGGTATAGTGATTAGGTGGCTTGTTATTCAAGAAGAGCATTAGTTTTATTTTATTTGGATTGAGTATAAGTTGATAGTCAGAAAGATAGGTTTCTATATCAAGGAAAGATTTTTGGGTTCTTTCTTGGAGATCTGGGAGGGTGGAGCTGAATATATGAGGGATGACTCATCTGCATACTGAAGGATGGAGGCTAGGTGGGTGGCAGTACAGAGTTTGTCAGTAAAGATAGAGAAACGCAGTGGCACAAGAATTGAGCCTTGAGGGACACCATTTGAAATAGGTAATAGAGATGAGAGTTTGTTTGGACACATGACTGTTTGTTGGCAGTCTATTAAGTAGCTATGAAACCAAAAGACGAATGGCTGGGAGAGGTTTAGGGAAGCCAGTTCATTAACTGTTTTTTTTTATGGGATATAGTGTCAAATGCCTTGGACATATCAAGGAAAATGGATGAGACAAAAAGTCCATTGTTTCTGAGCTGATTTAATGAGTTGGTATTACATATCTCTCAACTGTACAGATTTTTGCAGAATGTCCAGATTTTCCCTCATATTTTTGGTCCGTTTTTCATAAAATTGTGGTTTTCTGGCAAATCAATGGCAAATCATTAAAGACTGAAGTTGGAAAATAATGACAGGCATTTGAGTTTCAGACTCCATGCCTTCAGAAAACTCATGCTAATGCTAAATATTATTATATCAGCTTTCTAAGTTTGTAAGAGAAGTATTTAAAAATTGTATGTACTGTGCTTGGTTCTGAAACCATGTTGGGTTTTGGTTAGAAGGTTATTGCTTAGTAGATAGTCAAGGAGCTGAGAATGTATACATTTTTCAAGAATTTTGGCTAGGGAGGACATATGGAGATTGGTCTGTATTTAGAGAATTCTGTCGAGGAGCCACCTTTGTGCAGGGGGATGATATATGAGATTTTCCAGAGCTTGGGGATATATTGCTCTGAAATAGAATAGTTTATTAGGAGGGAGATAGGGTGTGAGATTGTGTCTGCTGCTAATCTGAGAAAATCTCTGGGATTACATCAGCAGCAAGGGATGTGAGTTTCAGTTTGCTTAGAAGTTTATTAGTGGTACTAGTTTGTACAGGGCTGATTGTAAAGGAATTGACATTTGGTGCTACTCCTGAAGGAATGAGTAGGGGACTATTCCTGTTATTTTTTACAGGGTTAGAATAGAATTAATGAAGTATGAGTTAAAGTGGGTGGCTATGTTATCTGTGGTATTTGTGGTGGTAGGAGCTGCAGTTGAGGACTGTCTTGGTTTTAATAGTTGTTTAATGACATCCCAAAATTGTGAGGGAATTTTTTTATGTTTATGTTGGATCCTAGTATAGTATGACTTTTTGTCATTCTTGATATGTTTTTTGGCTAGGTTTCTTATTTGCTTGCAGGCTAGAAGGGAAGCTTGATTTTTCTTGTTTTGATACTGGGACCATGTTTTGTCTCGATGTTTGTGGAGCTGCAAGGTGTCCTTAATAAGCTATGGTAAGTGTTTTGATTTGACACGGATTTTCCTGAGAGGTACTAGACTGTTTAGGATGTCAAGGAATTTTTTACTGAAGTATTGAACTGCAGAGTCTAAGTGAAGGTGTTTTATTGGGGTCCAGTCTGACTGTTGAAGGAGGTCTTTAAAGCTTTCAGGGGAGAAATGTATTTTATTTCGGACATATTTATGTGTGATGTTTGTTGGAATGCTTATGTCTAAGTGTATAAGTGGATAGGTGATCACTAAGGCTGTCTGGGTGCTAGCCAGAGTGATAAGCGAGGGAGAGTCTATTTGTTAGGGTTCATTCCAGAAGAGATTGCTTGTTACTATGTTTGTCGATCCTGGTTGGGGTTTTTTATTAGTTGAATGAAGCCATAGAGGTTAATTAAGTTGGAGGAGTTGTCCGAAGAGTAAATGTGCCAGTCCATATTGAAATCTCCCATTATTATGGTTTCCTGATTAAAATTGCAGGCAGACCAACAAAGGAGCTTTTCAATAACAGATGGGTTGTTGCCTGGGGAATATAAATTGATATTATTATTATTATGTGTTTACTGGCATTTAGATGGAGGCATGAAATTAAAATTTCTGAGTTCATGAGGCCTGGGGAGGTTATGTTCCAGTTGTTCCAGTTTAAGAGAGCCTTTGTATATTATAGCTATACCTTCACCATGTTTGTGAGCCCTGTCAAGTCTATGCATTTTGTAGCCTTGGGATAGGATTTTACTATCATTTATGTGGGGTTTTAGCCAAGTTTCTGTTAGGACAGCTATGTCTGGAGAGTATAGAGAGAGAGGGCTGCATGAAATTCACAAATTGTATTTAAGATGCTCCTCAGATTCATATTTATAAGTTAAGAGATTAGAGCTGTTATGTGGTTGAGTGATGATGTTCTGAGAGAACGTATTGATTGATGGTTGGGATGCACATTGGTGAGGTTGAGGGCCTGGATTTGGATGTATATCCCCACTTTATTTAAGTTGAGATAACTTAAAGAGAAATCGGTGAATGAGTTTAGGTAGTAGTCTAGCATGTTTGTGGAGTAAATATGGAGAAACTGTTAAATGGGTATATATAAATGGAAAGGATTCTGTGCTGGAGCTATTATAGAGATTGTGTATCACTACTGAATTAAATAATTTCCTTAGTTACGTCAATCTGCTCATGCAACATTTTTGACAGAATAGTCTGCAGAGAATTTTTAGTCTGCCAACTCTCACAATCCCCAAAATATGTTCCCAATTGCTATACAAACACTTCCAAGCAAAAAACCTATATATTATAGACCTTGTTGCATATTTGGGTACTATATATATATATATATATATATATATAAACACTTTATAATCTTGAAATACTGAATTTCAGTATCTCAAGACTATAAAATCGAAGTCTGAAAATAGCGAAAGTGCATAATCGCGAATTTGAATATCTCGAATTCGTGAATATGGCTTTACCCAACGTAATGTCCTGGATTGTATGTGGATGGTGTGTGGTGCCGTGTGTGGATTTAGGTGTTATGTCAGGTAAGTGAGTGTTTTGTAAGGGTTTTGGGTGGGAGTTTGAGTGTATGTGAATGTGCTGATATGTGTGATGTGTGTGTGAGGGACTATATAATGTGTATGTGTGTTTGCTTTTGTTTACTGTTTGTGCGATCTTGGAGTTAGTATATATAAGTAGGGGGGTTGGGCAGAGGGGCTTGCCCCCCTGCTTATTTGTGTTGTAGGTTTGTGGATGTGTGTTGTTTTGTTTGTTTATGTTGTGATGTGGGTGTTGTGGTATATGTGTGGTCTGGTGTATGCTGCACTTTAGTTGTTTTGAATTTTGCGGTTTTGAGCTTCGTGGTGTTGGTGTTTCAGTGTTGTGTGGATTCGATTTCTTGGTCATTTGATTATGAAGTGAATCTATATAGTTTTATATATATATATATATATATATATATATATATATATATATATATATATATGTGTGTGTGTGTGTGTGTGTGTGTGAGTGTGTATATACCCCATACCCCAAAACTTGATGAAACATTATTTTCTGTAATGCTTTCAGGAATTTGAACAATATTTCAAAGTTTGACAATTATTCAGTGACTGGGGTTATGACCTAATAAAAATTTTGGGATGGCAAGATTCAAAGGGTACTGACAAATCACTCTAACAGATGAGCTCAAGGAAAGAAAAGACTTTTCAGCAGCAGAGAGCTTATCCCAGTATAATGTCCTCCATTTTTGGCTGCATGTCTCTTTTGTAGATGATGTTACGCATTCTGAGAATAAGGACTCCCATTTAGCTAAGGCACATCAGGTTAACTGTGAATACCTCCATGAGCATGATGGCATGATGGAATTTAAGTCCCTGGAGTAAGCCATACGAAGTGTAATTTCTATGTCCTGAAAAAAAAAAAAGATAGAAGCAGTGAGAAACTGGCCTGTTCCAGAAGCTAATAAGCAACTCAGGGAAATGTTAAATGTACGTGCTATTGGACATACCTCTCAACTGTCCAGATTTTGGGAGAATGTCCAGATTTTGCCTCATATTTCTGGTCTGTTCCACATAAAATTTGTAGTTTTTTTTTGCAAATCGCTGGGATGATCTGAGGATTGAAGTCACCAAATAATGGCATACATTTGAGTTACAGACTTCAAATCCTTCAGAAAGTGTATGTTAATACAAATCCTATTATTCTAACAACTTTATGAGTTTATAAAAGCAATATTTAAAATATGTCCCTATTTTTAGGCCTTTGTCCTGCCTCTCCCATTTTGTTAGACTTCGCCCACATTTCTTGCACTAAGAAGTTGAGAGGTTTGTGGCACCGTTTTCCTTGATAGCATGATCCCTCACAGACCTCACCAAGGGAAAGATGCACCTCAAAGTAAAGCGGGCAGTGGAAGCACACCCTGGTTTTAAGTAGTTAAGGGAGCATTATGCTCAAAGTTTGTGCTGATATATTCTAATATTCTGATAATCTATACCGATGCAGAGAGTGCTTTTAGAAGGAGTTCTATCACAACATTTAAGAGGTAAGGACTATAGAATCTATTCGTTCCTAGTAAAAACTAAGCAAACAGATGCTAGTTACAGAGCCGGTTCATGGTCAAGTAGGGCACTAGACAGACTAATGGCTAATGGTCCCCCCAGCCATGGCAATATCCCCTTACCTGGCCATCTTGCTCCAGTCATAATAATGCTCATATTTCTGAATGCACATACTATTTTATTCTTTACATTTAAAGTAATCAAAGATACGTGTATATTTTTTCATCTACAATGCATTTAGAGCCATTTTCTAAACAAAAAGAGAAAAACTCAAACAGAAAGAAAACCCAACAAGGGGAATTGCTATTCTATTGAAACTTTCATTTATTTAAAGTGCGCCTGATAAGGAATTAAAAAAAAGAAAACACTTGTTAGTTTTCCTTTTAATTACCTGCATCCCTGGTCAGTCTGGACCATGACAATTATTAGTGTGCTTGCAGCTGCCACAGAAAATCAAGGAATTACAAACTCTGAGCAGGCATAAAAATCTGTAATCTATAGAAGGATTGTTGGTATGTAGGTCTGGGTTCATGAAGGCTACACTAAGTAAAGCTATAGTGTACATTGCGCGGTGTACTGTGCACATGATACCAAGCTATTTGATATCCATTCAACATCTCTACACTTAATGTAGAGCCTTAAATTCAGGTTAAATGGCGGATGAAAACATAAGTAGTTGAATTAGATGCTAATTAAGCAATTGAATGTAGCACCGATATTCAGGAACCTATAAAACAGTTGTGTACATTCAGTCCAGCCATTTGCCATGAAATCCCAAACTCTTTGCATTACAGTCACGGTTACACTTACAAAAAAAATGTTACCAGTTGCTGAGGGCATTATTAATCTGTTATTTGCAACAGACTTTAATTCAATGTGCTGCTGCTTTTGCCAGACCCTGCCCAAGATGGAGAGGAAAAAGGGTGATTAGACCTCGTTTGACATGTCATGGACTGCAAGACACAGAAATTGTAGAGTAATACCAGGTGGACAAGGAAATACTACAGAAAATATGCATCCTCTGTTGCCCTCAACTGAAGCACCAGGGAAATTGTAGAGAACCCATCCAAGTGGACACAAAAGTATCTTTAGCATTGTTTATTTTATTTATTTATTAATTTGCTTTTGTTAACCAGGAAAAGCCACTGGGCTGAAATGAGCCCATTTTCAGGGGAGGCCGGGGAGAAAAGCTCAAAAAAAACAATGTACATAATTAAGAGATTATTTAGAGAGTTAATAACAGCATTTAACAATATACAATAGAATAATACAGGAGTCAGAAGTGACACGATAACACAGGCAATGTATATCAACATTGTGTGGAAGACTCAGGTGCTTGGCAGGTATTCAGTAGATCAGACAGATAATGATAATCTGCACTTACACAATTTTTACACACCATGTGAGGCAGGGTGAGGCACACTGTGTTGTGATTAAGGGTGAGTGCACAACAGGGAGAGTGAAGAAGAGTGTGGGTATCTGAGGGATAAATCAAGTTAGTAATCAGGTGACTGAGGAATCGGGGATGGTGCAAGGGCATAGCCAATGAGAGGAGAGATGTTGGTAGATTGATGTTTTTGAATGACGGGGCATTATTTATAGTCTGTAAATAAGGTGGAAGGGCATCCCAGAGTTTAGCTACAGTGAAAGAGTAAAGATATTGGCCTACAGGGAGTTTAGGTCTCTTAACATTGGATAAGTGATTGATTTTCAGATCTTCAGAATATAAAGAAATCCACAGCTTACACATCATTTTTTAAGTAGTATAGTTATGTATTATAATATATTGTTATAATATAATATGTATAAGAGAAAAAATGTTGATTAGTGAAATTTGAAAGCATTGTAAAGGATGCTAAAATTTCAAGTTAACAAAAAGTGAATACAGCTTTAAGGAAAGGCAAATATGTTTTTTGGCGCCACTGATGTTATTTAAACAGCGTAACAGTTAAACGCTTTAGTTCTGATGAAGACCAGCTGATTTGGTTGAAAGCGCTTAACGTAGTTCTACAGTTCACTCTGTTTGTTTGTATATGCTTATAGTGTTTGTCGTATTAGTCTGTTTTCATTATTTTGTGCTCTTTGATTTTATTAAATCGTGGATTTATTACTACTGGCAGTTGTGAGCACTTATTGGTGAATTCGGAGAATCATGATTTTCAGATTTTAGTGAACGGTTTGGTTGATAGTCAGAAGTGAAGCCAGGGCTAGGCATATGGAGAAATTATAGATTAATTTGTGTGCTGTGGCTAATTGTATGTAAGTTCAGTGTTCTGTGAGTTCTAGCCAGTTCAGGGATTGTAATGAGTGAAAGTAGTGGGAGGAATATTTTGCTCTAGTAACAAATTTAGCAATTTTGTTATAGCAGCTCTCCATTTTATTTTTTAATGATGATTGGATGTTTGTCAGAATGGGGGCACCATAGTGGACCCGTGGGATGAATTTACAGTTAGCCATCTAATCATTCAGATTGCGTTTGAAGGTGAATAATGAGGTACCCTGCTTGACATGAAGTGGGAGTTTGTTCTAATGTGTGTCAAACTCTGGGAGACAAATTTGTCCCTCCAGCAGGTTCTATTAATGTCACATACCAGGTTAACACCATTAGAGTGTGTAACTCGTGTACCATTTGACTTATTGATATGCAGCATTTCCAATAAATTAGGGTCATAGATTGCCTTATATGCAAGGCAGAGATCACTGCTGACTAGTCTGTGCGAAACAAAATAAAGTTGCAGTGATTTCAGATGATCCTGATAGGAAAGATGCTGAAGACCTTTGATTTTCCTTGTGAGAAGCCTTTGTGGTCTCTCCAATTTCTGCAGGTTTTTGGAAAGGTACATACCAAAAGGGGCATTGTACACAGTTATTGGCCTGATGAGGGAAGAGTACAGGGAGGTTATAACTTCTTCTTTAGTGGAGGCAATGCCCTTACTTATGAGATTAGCAATACAGAATGCCTTTGTACCACCATGGAGACATGGTGATCAAAGGTAAGGTTGCTTTCAACTTGTGTTCCCAGGTCTCTCACCAGTGAGTGCGTACTTATGGTGTTGTTATTGATGTGGTAGTTAGCAGTGATATCACTCTTACCAAAAGGGATGATAATACATTTTTTTGCATTGAGCTTAAGGCCATGACTTTAGCACAAGTCATTTGCTTGTATAAGACTCTCTTGTAGGATGTTGACATCGTTTGGAAATTCTATGACTGCTCTCAGTTTGGAGTCATCAGCAAACTTTGTCAGCCACAAACCTTTAGTTTTTAGCTTGCACTTTATAGAAATAAATTCCAACACTAGAGGTCCCATGACTGATCCCTGTGGAGCACCACTGGTTACAGGTCTGCTGTTGGAGGTCGATTTACTTATTTTGACTATATAGGTTCTATCAGTGAGCCAGTTTGCGACCCATCTAATGATATATGGGTTGATACTTAGCTGTGTGAGTTTGTCAATTATGCCTGAGTGGGGGATAGTGTCAAAAGCCTTGGCTATGTCTAGGTAGGCTGTATGCAAAGATTTCCTCTCATTAAAGGCCTTGGTGACTGTCTCAAAGAAGTCCTCCAGGTGTAACAAGAAAGATCTCCAAATGACAAATCCAAACTGAGTAGGGTCAAGTGTTTGGAGGTTATCAATGTTTTTGTTGATAAGGTCCATGATGATTCTCTCCATGGCCTTGCAGATAAGACTAGTCAGGCTAATAGGTCTATAGTTCCCAGGGTCAATGGAAGCACCACCTTTGTACAAGGAGATAACAGTGGCCTTTTTCTATTCAGCTCAAATGAAGCCAGTGCTTAGACTATGATTGAAAAGAGTACGCAGTGGCATTGCTAATTTTCATTTGTGCCCATGTAGGACATGGCCTGGGATATTATCAGGTCCCATGGATGCTGCATGTTTGCTCACAGAGAGGGCATTCACAACCCTCTCTTTAGAGATATGGGGTAGAGGACAGGTGGTAGGGATGTCTTGGGGTAAGTGTGATGGGGAAAGGGGATTGAACTTTAGCAATGTCTACAGACTTTGTATATGTGGTATCATTAACTACCAGTTGGCACAAATCTGAGCTTTTCCTTTTAGGTTACTGACGTAGCTAAAGAACACTTTATGGTTGTCCTTAGTTGAGGAAGCTAATTTGTATTTGTAGTTTAAGCTGAGGAGGGAGCGTTTCCAGTTTGAGGCTCACTCCATCTAACTGTTAGGCAGCAATTTCTTCCTCTTATTGTAAAGCCTGTTAATGGCAGTTGTCCACCAGACAGGTTTGCTCTTTCTTGAGGAGCTTGTTTTGGTCCAAGCAGTTACAGACGAGTCAATGCAGTTATTCAGGTGGTTGTATAAAGCATTTGTGTAGAACTCAGCATAGCTGCCAGTTGCATCTGAGGGAGGAGGTGCAGTGAAGCTATTAATGCCATCCTGTAAGAGGTCATAATCTGCTTTGGAGAAGTTTTTTAGTTTAGTTCGTGCTATGGGGGGGGTCATGTGTGATTAGTAACTTCGAATGAGGCTGATTTATGGTCAGATCTCACCAGGGAAGACCACAATGATAGTGCTACAGTGGTCCTCCATATTAGTAAGCACCAGCTCCAGGATGATGACACCCCTTTTGGGGATGTGAACTAGCTGGTCCAGGGCATTGAAGTGAATGAAGTCGAGGAACCTTTGGGCAGTTTCCACATGAGTAATTTCCCTACTCAATGGATGGGTAGTTAAAGTCACTCAAAACCATGGTGTTTGGATGTATCTTGATAGACTCAAGTAGATCCAAATAGGAAGAGTGGATGTCCTGATTCATGGATGGGGTCCAGTACCTGGCAATGACTTGAACAGGTGTACTACCTGTGACTACCATGCCCCAGCCCAGCAATCAATGAGCCTCAATCCTTACCACTAACACCAGGGAGGTCATCTCCTAAAAGAGGAAAGGATAGCTAATACACACAGTAAAGTACAATTTCCCTTAAGTGCACACAGAGATCACAGTCAGTCTGGGGCTGGTTGCTCCCTTGCTCATCAGGTCCCCAATAAGACTCCCCACTGTCACAACTATAGGGTCCAGGTCTCAGCCTAACTGGGCAAGCTAAAACCTCCAGTACCCTCTCTGTCCAACCAGTGCTTCATGCCCCTGCCAAGTAGCTTACACAATACACATGCATACTTTGAGATAAGTATTTATACAACTTCACAGACACTCCTGGGAAAGGCTGGTACAGATTCTCCAGCTGTGCCCCTTTACCCAGACTATACGGTAGTAATTACTGCCACCACCCAGTTAATAATATCAGCTACTAAAAGGCCCTTAAAAGGGTGTCCAATTGTTACTGTGCAATATTAATATCAAATGGTAGTATGACTAACAGTCAAGGCTTACTTTAGAGTGGCCTATTACAATAACCTCTATAAATATGAAATGTATTGTAGAGCTTATCTCTACACAAAGCAGCCACAGGTAGAAGGTTTTAAAAATATTTAATAATAAATAATTAAAACACATGGCAAAACTACTACACCACAGAGATATCTAAGAGTTCAGAGATCATACAGAAACTTAAAATAATACAGTAGGACAGGTCTGATCTCAAAGAAAAATACCTGATTACTCTTTACTAACTTTAACTATTCCTACAAGAAATCACAGTGCTAAAAACTTACATGTGAGCATAAGCAGAGTGCTGGTAAGTTGGATATCAAGACAAAAATGCCTCCTATCTCTCTCTCTGAGACACAGTTTATAAAACATCACTAACAAACATGTCTCTGGGTCCTCCCCAGATTGCATCATTTTTGACACTTAGGTTTTCCCAGTATTTATATTCCATCATCTTGACACCTGCTCTGAGTTCCCAGGGTAATAGAAACTCTGTTTACATTATTTAGCAAGCTAACACCTGCACAGGAGAATACAACACTAAAAGACATTTCACATATACACTCTAGCAATTTTTGTTTATTTATTTTACATTTGTTGACCGGGCTAGTCTAACTGGATATATGTCCGTTTTCAGTAGAGGCCCGGGGAGATAAGCTCCAAGACATACAGATAAAAATTGCATGCAAATATAAGAAAAAAAAGAAATTACAGTAATATATACACTGATAAATCAGGATAATAAGAAATCATTTGAAGAGGACAGACATAAATACTATGTAAACTGCAGTTTCAAAATAACATGTAGGCACATTGCTTCATGCAAAAAGGAGACGTACAGGCCAGTTCAATGTGCAAGTAAAGTGCATAACTTAATGGCAAAGAAACAAGGAGGTATACAGGCTGATGCCATTTACAGTACAGTACACAATGTAAGAGGCTGTGTAATGATCTGTAGTAGTAAATGAGTTACAAAAAAAATTCGTTTTTTTTTTTTCATACAAATAAGTGAGAGAGGGAAGGGAATAATGAGATAGAGAGCATATAAGTCGTATATTGTTAAAAAGGATGACAGAAAATAAATAAAAAGAAAAGGGAAGGCAGAGCATATTCGGTAGAGTAGATAGTTAGGCAGGTTTAGTACAGGGGCATGACCAGTGTGTTTTGAGGAAAAGTGTCAGTCTCTTTTTGAAGAGTGATAAAGAGGAAATTGAGGAAAGGTCGCTGGGTAGGAGATTCCAGAATGTTCCCACAGTATTGGAAAAGGGAGAATCCCCAGCCCTGTTGTTAAATTTAGATGTTTTAACTAGAAGTTTTTGAGATGAACGTAAGGACTTCAGATTATTATAGGTTGTGATGATGGTGGAGAGACTAGGAGTATAGGAAAGTTGGAAAAGAGTTTTATGGGCAATGATTAGTTGGTGGTACTTGATCAGATTATGTAGTTCCAATCATTCAAGCTGCTTTAAATTAAAGCAGTGGTGAGTTTTAAATGGGTTGCCAGTAGCAAATCTAGCTATATTATTGTAGAAGCTTTCCAACTTACTGAGGTTGTTCTCAGATAGATTGGTGAAAATGGTAGAGGGATAGTGGAGTGTAGAGATTAGATGAGTATGTGCAATAGTAGTTCTTGCTGTAGGTGATAGGAAGGGTTTTATTCTGTACAGAGAAACAAGTTTTTTGTTGACAGATTTAATAGTGTTGTTGATGTGTATGTCAAAGGAAAGATTGTTGTCAATGGAGACACCAAGTAGCTTGGTAGTTAGGTTGGGTGATATAATGGTGCCATTAGTGGAAAAAACAGAAAAAATCTATGGGGAGGACTTAAAATTTGGATTGAAAAGGAGGAGTTTAGTTTTTTGGGGTTTTAAGAGTAGGCAACAATGAGTGAACCATTGTTCCACAGTGTTAAAATTTGTTGGATAAGGGAGTGAAGGTCAGAAGTGGTTTTAGTGGAGCATACAAGTGTGAAGTCATCAGCATATTGTATGCAAGTAGCATGGGGAATTGCTTGATGAAGGTCATTGATGAATATGGAGAAAAGGAGAGGTCCTAATATGGACTCCTGAGGTACACCGAGGTTAACTGGTAGGTGGGTAGATAGAGTGTTATGCCAAAGTACAGCCTGTTGTTCCTGTTGTTGTTTATTTAAGTAGGATTGGAACCATTTGATAGAGAGTGCATGTAAGGACAGGGATTTGAGGATATCTATCAGAAGTTGATGATTTGCCATATCGAATGCTTTGGACAGATTGATAAATAGTGCTGCGGAGAGCAAATTGCAGTTACGGTTTTTGTTAATACAATCTGTAAAGGAAAGGAGGGCAGTGGTAGTGCTGTGGGAAGGTCTGAAACCATGTTGACAGCTAGATAGCAAGTTAATGTGGATTAGGTGGTCTAGCAATTGCCTATATATGCATTTCTCCATAATCTTTGCCAAAGGAGAAAGAAGAGCTATGGGACGATAATTCGAGAATTCGGTGGATTTGCCACCTTTGTGAAGGGGGATAATACGGGAGACTTTCCAGATACTAGGGATGTGGCCTTCACTAATAGTTCTATTGATAAGAATGGAGATGGGGTAAGCAATCGATTTGGCAGATTTCTGTAGGTATTCAGCAGGTATTTGGTCAGTGAAGGAGAGCATGGTTTCAATTTTTGGATTAGGGCAAGAATATGGGTTGTTGGGACAGGTTGGAGAAGAAATGGTGGGAGTGAAGCCTTCTTGTAGGTAGGTAAAGTAAAATTACTAGATGATAACTGACTGACTAGTGTCTGGATCGCATCAGTAAAATAGGAATTGAAGGCACTGGCTGTATACATGGGATTTTCATGGTCAGTATTTTGTGGGTTTGATGTACTGGATTGACCTGGATGTAGTAACTGGTTGATGCTCGCCCAGAACATCTGTGGGTTATTATGGTTAGCCTTCTGAAATTGAAGGTAGCAGTTTCTTTTATCTGATAGTATAGCTTTCTTAGTGTTATTTCTTAGATCTCTGAAATTTTGTTGGTCAACAGGATTTTTGGTCATTCACCATTTAGCCCAGTATTTATTTCTGAGATGGATTTTATGTTTGGTTTCTTTAGAAAACCAAGAGGCAAATTTGGTCTTGAATCTGATTGTTGGGGCATGGTGATCAAGAATGGCTAAGAAGTTTGAATTAAAGTATTGAACCGCTTCTTCTAGAGGGAGGTAATTTAAGGGAGACCAATTGCATGCTCTAAGTTCCTTTTGGAAGAGATCAGGGTTGAAGTTCTTTTTGGATCTGATATTCCTGATAGTGGTAGGAATGGGAGAATAGGATTTATGCCTGATGATATAGGTAAGTGAGTGGCCAGTTATATCATCAGGAAGAGTTCCAGATTCATATATTTGGGGATGGTTGTTTATCAGACTAAAGTCTAATGTGCTTTCTTTCTTGTTGTGTTTGTTTATCCTGGTGAGGGAGGTGAAGTTTGGGAGAAACCATAAAGGTTAATGTGGGTGGTAGGGTGGCTGCTGCTACAGCAATTCCAATCAATGTTTATATCACCAAAGATTACAGTTTCTTGGGGCAGGTGTTGAGATAACCAGCATAGGATATTTTCCACGGTGGTATTGTTGTTACTGGGGGGTAGATAGATACAAATAATATAGATGGCTTTGGCATTGTTAAGTTCAAGTTTGGATATGAGAATTTCTGCATTGGTTTTAGGTGGTGGCTTAGTGTCATAAGTGGTTAATTGTAATCCTGATTTAAATAGAATAGCAACCCCCCCACCCTTTTTGGTTACATGGTCGAGTCTTAGAATATTATACCCTGATGGAATGACTTCATTGTTTGTAGTTGCAGGTTTTAGCCAGGTTTATGTTAAACAAAGAATGTTGAAGTAGAGTAGACCTCTAAGAGGGCATGGAGTTGAACTATTTTATTGTTAATGCTTTGAATATTAATATGAGCTACAAGGAGTGAATTAGATTGTCTACTGATGAAAACAATTAGTGGATTGGTTGGGGTTGGGGAGCGAGATTGGGGTTGTTATTGGGCCTGGGTTTGGGTGAATGTCTCCATCTTTTAATAAGTGGAGTTGTTTGAGATAGTATGGACTGGTGAGTTTGCTATTAGTGAGTAGGGATTTCCTGGGATTGAGGTTGTTATATCTAATGTGGTTTATTCTGTGATATTTTGCTAGTAGTTAACTGGGAGTAGTTGTTATGTTTGCATGGTTAAAGAGGATGGGTAGATATGGGGAGCTGGTTTGTTTGTTAGGGTGGTGAAAGTATGGAAGTAATGGAGTTTCATAGGAGGAGAGTATGAAGGCAAAAGTGAGAGGTGGAAGTAGTATAAGCATAAGAAGTAGTTGGAAATGAACAGTAGAGTGTAGTTTATCCATTTAAATGGGTGAGTAAGTAATTGTGTTACTTGTAGGTACTGAATTATAGTAGGTGTGGATGAGGGGTGAGGAGGGGTGTGGGAGGAGATTAAGGGGAGAGGTTTGAGAAGGAAGGAGTGGAAGTAGATGAGCAAATAACATCTTTACCTAGAGTACTGGGGGAAGGAAGGGGTGCGGCTAGTAAGTATAAGTGTAGGACCCCGGGGGGGTGGGAACTGGGGGTAGGGAGGGGAGCGGAGTGAGCCCGCAGGGTGAAAGGAGCAGGTAGAAACAGGTAAAGAAGCAGCTGTGGAAGAAACACTCAGCAGTACAGGCTGCAGAATGTAAGTTTGCTAAGCCAGACGTGGGTAAGAACAGTGATGAGAGAACCTAGAAATGGTAGTAATATATAGTATAGTATAGGGTGTAGTTGAAGGAGCTAAAAAGCAGGTCTGGGACTACAGAAAATAAGTTTAAGTAATACAGACACAGGAGGATAAAAGTGAGATGAGATTGGGAGAAGGCTACCACTTAGTGGACAGGTCTGTAATTGCAGGTAGCTATGTGAGGGAGGTAGCTGTATAAAAACAGGGGAAGAGTGAGAGCTAGGATGGGGAGTTACACATAGACGGTAGAGGTGGAAGTGAGTGTTAGGTACTAAAGAGAGGGGGGGGTAGAGGCTGCTGGCTGTCCTGGCTCAGAATGTACTTTGGCACCTATAGCAATGGTACAATGGTAGAGAAAATAACTGGCAGTAGTTAGACAGCAAACATACTTTTCTTATATCCTTGAGTAGGGTTGCAGGGAGTTTAAGGCTGAGAGGTGAGCCTGCTGGTATTTGGAGAGGGACCTTAGGTTCCTATAGGCTAGTGTTGGAAGCGCAAGAAGAGCATGTAAACTTAAGGAGGAAGAGAGGCAAAGTAGGGGAGAGAAAAATAATAGTAAGCACAAGCTAGGCTAGTGTGGTCAAGTTACACAAGATATTCACTGAGACAATGTATAAAGATAGTAACAATACATTTCCATTTTCTTGGTAGCAACAACAGAAAAAAAATTATTAAACAAGAGAAATATTTTTCTAATCAGAAGCAGTAAAACTAAAGTTAGCAATAGACATTCCCTATGTGACTAGCAGTTCTCAGAGCAGCTATGCAGCTAGACTGGGGGTTTAATACAGCCGACATAAGGGACTGATAACCAGGTGTTCAATTTTCAGCAATGCAGCTCCTACTACTCTACAGAATTAAGGTGCCAGAAAGGCTACTTGTGGTAATTGCCAATTACCAGGAAAGAGCTAATGGCCATTAACCAATAACTGCATATATACAATGAAGCTCCTACAACATCGTTGTGCTTGAGGAGCACTTTCTGGAGTAAAATGTGGAGAACTGAACACAAGTAATAACCTCAACAGTTCCGGTAAGCCTGTAAAGCATTTAGAGCTCCTAGGACTCTTCAGGGCAGGGGAATCGCTAATATGTACATAGTGTTGACAAATGGAAGGAAACTGCTGTGTTTATCCCAGAGTTGGCTGATCCTTGACCACTAGTGCTATATTGACCCATTCTGGCAACTTTAAGTGATGAATGCTCTGCCAAAGGGAGGTACCTAGTGAGCTGCTAGGCAGCAGAGTAGGTACTGACATCCATTTAGAGTCTCTACATGAGAGTCATAGTTAAAAAGTGATTTTTGGGCTGAATACCAAAAACAGTAAATGAAGAAAGTGGAGAATGGCTGTTCTTCCAGTTAGGGTTAAAAAGCTATCGCTGTTCGAGAGCAGATTACAGGCATGACACAGTATAGTAGTAGTGCAGGCACGCTCAGAACTGACTTCACTAGTGCTGCGTGCTAATAATTAGCCTGTTGGTACTTATTACATTTTCAAAATACCTTAACTGTTGTTTTACAATCCGTGGAAAAATAGCAAATTCACAGTTAGGTATGAGACCAAGCTCTAAATGCCCTCGCTATGCTGCCACATGGACGGCGTAGTTCATAAAAGCCATATTCAGGGTTTTTAATTAGTCCTTAGTTAACACAATAGACAGAATGTCTTCAGCCAGCCTGACCGGAACCAACTTTAAAGATCAAAGAATGTCGTAAAATCATTTCAATTTCAAAAGACACATTTGAAAGGCTTGACTTAGCTTTTCTTTACAACAAGTGGGCGATGTTGTAACAATCTTGAAGTTCACATTTTACAATGTTTTTCTTTCATTTAAAGACACACGCCTGTATTTTACATTTATTTATACAAATGATAGAATTATGTATTAAATTCTATTTGACTAGGCTGGCAGGCTTTGCTTGTCTTTGTCTAATCTTCACATATTTTCCCCAAGGAAACTCAAGCAAGTTTTTCAAGTGGCCCTTGAGAAACATCGCTTGAGAGTGTCAGGTCTATCTGTATGTACCTCATCCCATTCCTTGTCTTGAGAGCCCATCTGCATTGCCATTGTTACTCCCACTGCGGTGCTGCACTGACATATCATATGCTTGCAAACCCAGACTCTGTCTTAGCAACTTGGCATTTTGCTGATTGGCTCTGTTTAACCATGTTAGAGGGTTGTGATCTGTCATCACCGTGAATTTTCTTCCATACAAATAAGGCTGAAGTTTTTGTAGTTCCCACACTATGGCTAGACATTACTTTTCTACCCCCGCATAGCATTCCTCCCTGGATTGAAGCCTATGACTGAGATAAACCAGTGGGTGCTCTTCTCCCTCTGAAGAAATCTGGCTAAGTACAGCCTCCACCCCATAGTTTGAAGCATCCACTTGGACAACAAATTCTTTGCTATAGTCTGGACTGGCTAACACAGGGGGGTCCTCCCAAAGCTTCCTAAAGCTTCTGAAATGCCTGCTCACATACTAGGGTCCACACTACCTTATCTGGCCTGCTCTGCCTTGTCAGGTCTGTGAGAGGAGCAGCTATGGTACTATAATTGGGAACAAACTTTCTGTAGTACCCTGCTGTCCCCAAGAATGCCCTCACCTGGGTTATGGTAACAGGTGAAAGCCATGACTGAATAGCTTCCACTTTAGCAGGTTCTGGCTTTATCTTACCACTCCCCACTCTATGTTCTTGGTAATAGACCTCTGTCATTCCCACCTGACATTTGCTTGGCTTAATGGTCAACCCATCTCTCTCTAGTCTGCCCAGCACCTCCCTGACATGCTGAAGGTGCTCTTGCCAGGAATGGTTATATATAGCAATATCATCTATGTAAGCAAGGGCAAAACCTCCTGCTTCTGCTAAGATATGATCAACCAGCCTCTGGAAAGTTGTTGCTGCATTTCTCACCTCAAAGGGCATCTTTGTGACTCATACAAGCCAAAAGGAGTCACAAAGGCTGACTTCTCTCTAGCACTGGGAGTTAATGACACTTGCCAATAACCCTTGGTAAGATCAATGGTTGCAAGATACTTAGCCCCACCCAGCTGCTCTAGGGCCTCATCTGTCCTAGGCATGGGGTAAGCATCCAACTCTGTGTAACTATTTAATTTCCTGTAGTCCACACAGAACAAGTTGCTGCCATCTTTCTTTGGCACCAACACCACTGGTGAGGTCCAGGGACTGTTGGACTCTTGAATCACTTCTAGTTCCAATATCTCCTGTACCTCCTCCCTCAGAGTCTGTTTGACTCTCTCAGGCACCCCATAAGGGGCCTGCCTAATAGGCCTTTGGGGTCCTGTGTCCACCTGGTGCTGCACCAGGTGGGTGCTCCCTGGTTTACTGGTGAACATGCCCCCAAACTCCTACAACACTGCTTGGATTTCACAAACCTGGGTAGCAGATAGCTGCTGTGACATTGCTACCCCTTCCACTGAGGTGTCAACCCGAGCCTCATTGAGGAGATCAGTCACAAGATCTCTCTCAGACTCCTCCTGCAATCCACTGCAAATGCTCAGCACAAGGGCCTTCCTATCATGGTAAGGTTTCATCATGTTAACATGGTACAGTTTCTGCCCCTGCCATCTGCAAAACACTTCCACCATGTAGTTAAAATCACATACCTTTCTTACCACCTTGTAGGGACCCACCAAGCTGCTTGCAACTTGTTGTGTCTGACAGGAATGACAACCATCACCTTCTGTCCTACAGCATACTCTCTAGCTCGAGCATTTCTGTCATACCACACCTTTTTCTGTTGTTGGGCTTCTGCCAGGTTCTCCTGGGCCAAGCCTATGAGTTCTCTGAGCCTTGTCCTGAGGGTTAGGACGTATGCCACAACAGACTCCTTGTGAGACTCACACTCACCTTCCCACTCATCTCAAATTAAATCTAGAGGTCCCCTCACCCTATGCCCATACAGCAACTCAAAGGGTGAAAAACCTGTGGATTCATGGAGAACCTCTCTGTAAGCAAACAACAGATGGGGCAAACATTTGCCCCACTCCCTTTTAAACAATGCCAGTAGCATAGACTTAATTGTAGAGTTTAACCTCTCAACAAGACCATTAGTCTGAGGATGGTAGGGGGTGGTCTTCATGTCCGTCACCCCACAGGACTTCCACAGACAAGCCATCAGGTCTGACATAAAATAGGTACCACTGTCAGACAGTATTTCCTATGGGAAAACTATCCTGCTGAAAATCTCTAACAAAGGATTTGCCACCTTCTCGGTCTCAATGGAGGACAAAGCCACTGCCTCAGGGTATCGTGTAGCACAATCTACCATCACTAGGTTATACTTTTTCCCTGTGGAACTTGGGGTACTCAGCGGACCCACCATATCCATAGCTACCCTCTGTAATGGCTCCTCAATCACAAGCAAAGCATCAAAGGAGCTCACACCTTGTCTCCTGCCTTGCCTACCTTTTGGCACTGCTCACAGGTCCTGCAGTATCCTGTTACATCTCTGGAAATTCCAGGCCAATAGAAGCTTTGCATAATATGCCTTGTTGTACGTTTTATGCCCATATGACCTGCAAAGGGAATATCATGGGCTATGGCTAAAAGCTCCAGATGGTAAGCTCTAGGCACTACCAACTGCTGTACTCTCTCACCTTCTAGCCCTTCCTCAGGGGTCCACTCTCTGTACAGTAAGCCTTTGTTCCAGTATACAGAGTCCCCCTTCCCTTGAAAATCAGGTGCCTCCCTAGCTACCTGCCTCAGGTCTTGCAATGTAGGGTTTGAGAGCTGAGCCTGTCTCGAGTCTCTCTTGGTAACCCTTCCCAGCTCCCCTTCCACAGAAAGTCTGGCATCCTCTGACAGCGGTGCCTCACTGTCAGCCTGGGTACTACTACTCACCTCTACCTTTGCAGTTACCCTGTCCAATGGAACATCAGTACCCACAAGCAGCTGTGGCTCACATTCAGTCTCACTGCTATTGCTTAGCTCACTCCCTAAATTAACCACCTCTGCAGTCCTGGCTGCAAGTATGCAGTCTGTCTGGGTCTCCCCCAGGCTACCAGACCCACATGCTTGTCTCCTAGCCTTACTGCATGTAACTGCATAAGTACGTAGTACTGCCTCATCCAAATCCTTCCCTCTCAGGACATCTTCAGGATGGTAGTTCCATACCCCTGTTGTCTCAAGACAACACACTGTTGGCATTTTGTCTTTCCCACTTACTGGCTCCCTCACCTTTGGTTCCCCACCTTACCTCCGTGGACATCTGTATGCCACATGGCCCCACTGGTTGCATTCAAAACATTTAACCCTAGTTCCTGGACATGTACCTGGACTAGTGGCTTCCCCTGCTACTGGTGGATTCTGTTGGGGCAGTCTGTGCTGCCCACCATGGGTTCCTTTAGTCCCATGAGCAGTACTGGGGTCTCCTTCCTATGCAGGGCTGCCCTGCTTGCTAGGTATAGGTCTCCCATCTTACCCAACTCCTCTGAAGTAGCACACTGTTTATCAGCTAACCAGATCCTCATGTCCACAGGCAAAGTGCTAAGGGCTTGTTCCCTTACCAAAAGGTCTGCCAGCCCTTCAAAAGTGGTGACCTGACATCCATTCACCCAGCTATGAAAATAAGTGCTCAGTTCAACAACATATTCACATACATTTTCATCTGCCTTGCATCTATGCTCACGAAAAATATTTCAAGTGTTGGCTTAAAACATTCTAACGAATGTCTTTTACAGCAGTATAATCAAAGCAGTCAGTGTCATGCATTCTTGCTAAAGAAGTTACAGCTTTACCATGGAGTAAGGGGTCAGGAACTGTACTCAGAGCCCTTGGTCAACTTCATACTGTTTACATACCTGCTCAAACATATGAATTAAGCTATCAAAATTATCCCCCTCTTTAAACTGTGGAAGAAATTTACTGACCTTTTGTGCTTCTGGGGTCAGGTTACACCCTTCCCCATTACCGCCATGACTCTGGCGAAGAGTCAGCATTTCCCTCTCATGCTTTCTCTGCCATTCATTTCCATCAGCTTGTAGACTCCTCATTTTCTCGGCTGCTTCCAGTTCCATACGCCTAGCCTCCAACTCAAGTCTCTTTAGCTCCAGCTGGATTTTTAAGTCCACTGCAGAAAGGTTGAGCTGTCCATTCTCTGAGGATATTGTATCTCCACTGTCAGTCTGATTGCCCTCCGGGCTGCTGTTTTCTGATACTGCTGTAACCAAGGCTGCAATCAGGTCTGCTTTAGTCAGGTTTCCATGCATGGGTCCCCTAGCCTGGCACATCTCCGCCAGCTGGCTCCTTGTCAACTTTCCATACTCCTCTGCTGACATGCTGCCTGCTCACCCTAACTAACACTAAGCTAACAAAAGAAATAAAACAATTGTGATCTGAACTCTGAGTATACACTGCATGGCTGTTTTAGAGTACAAAACACTTTTAGCGATCGCTGTACATAAGCTACAGGAATTCGCTCTACCCACACCACAAGGCAATTAGTATGTGAAGTAGATCCCACCACTGCCAAACACTTGTGATGACTGTGCCCTGGCCCAGCAATGAAGGAGCCTCAATCCTCACCACTAACACCCGGGAGGTTGTTTCCTAGAAGAGGTAAGGATAACTAATGCACACAGTAAAGTACAATTTCCCTTAAGTGCGCACAGAGATCACAGTCAGTCTGGGGCTGGTTGCTCCCTTGCTCACCAACTCCTCAATAAGACTCTCCACTGGCACAGTTATAGGGTCCAGGTCTCAGCCTAACTGGGCAAACTAAAACCTCCAGTACCCTCTCTGTCCAACCAGTGCTTCGTGTCCATGCCAAGTAGCTGACACAACACACACACACACACACACACACACACACACACACACACACACACACACACACACACACACACACACACACACACACACACACACACACACACTTGGCAGGGCTGGGAGTCGAACATACACCTAACTACCCTATCACACTACAGCATGACGCATTTACAGAACGCGCTACTGAGATTACTAAACACAGCAGTCCAACAGGCATTCTTCTAGGCACATGTCGACATCGACAAAGGCAAAGACACACACACACTTTGAGATAAGTATTTATACAACTTCACAGACACTCCTGGGAAAGGCTGGTACAGATTCTCCAGCTGTGTCCCTTTACCCAGACTATATGGTAGTAATTACTGCCACCACCCACTTAATAATATCAGCTACTAAAAGGCCCTTAAAAGTGTGTCCAATTATTACTGTGCAATATTAATATCCAATGGTAGTATGACTAACAGTAAAGGCTTACTTTAGAGTGGCCTATTACAATAACGTCTATAAATATGCAATGTATTCTAGAGCTTATCTCTACACAAAACAGCCACCGGTAGAAGGTTTTAAGAATATTTAATAATAAATAATTAAAACACAAGGCAAAGCTACTACACCACAGAGATATCTAAGAGTTCAGAGATCACACAGAAACTTCAAATAATACAGTAGGACAGGTCTGATTTCAAAGACAAATACCTAATTAGTCTTTACTAACTTTAACTATTCCTGCAAGAAATCACAGTGCTAAAAACTTACATGTGAGCATAAGCAGAGTGCTAGTAAGTTGGATATCAAGATCAAAATGCATCCTACCTCTCTCTGAGACACACCCCCGGATTCATGAAGCTCGGCGCAAGGCCGGTGTAAGGCTTGCGCCGGCCGTGTGGCTTATATATGGAGTAGAAGCACCATATGCATATTAATGAAGGCATGCAGCCACCACAGCCACGTGCATAGGAAATGTGCGCGAGTGCATGGGGCGTAATGAAGTTGCGGAGGGAGGCGTGTCAATGTCGTCTGTCAATGAGCAACCTAAACTGCTGAATATTATAGTCCGCCTGCAGTAATACTCGCACCTATCAGTGTCCGTAGAGACTGAAACATATACAAAGCATGCAAGATAGTCCCTGTGAACAGAAAATGAAGAAGCAAACACAAATGCATGATAGGGAATAACAGGTCCCTACCCTTGAACAAATGACAGAAAAAACGTGTGCCCGTAGTGCAACGTAGTGTTGATATCTATACCATATGGAAGTGAAACATATCATATGCTAGGGTGCCGCCAGGCGGTACATCCAGCCCAATGGAGAGGGTCACCAGCTGACCCATAATGTGAGGGAGGGTGCATAGCTGTGCAGATGTGTCCATAACAAAATACATGAGGAGAAATGTAGATATATGTAGTGACTGTATGTCGAATCATATCCCACAAGGGATGTAATAGTCACATACAAAAGGTATGTCTGTATCCCACATAACAAATGTGATAGGGAATAGAATACACATGTAAACGAATCAGGAGCATAGAAACAGCTCCAACAATAAGGACACATGTAGGAACAGTATGACCCGTACCATTGACTAAGAATACCATCTGTCCCACTTTGCAAGCGACAGAACCACTGTGGCCAGATGTGCCCTGACACAAGCTTGTAAACATGGCAAATGTGCAGAGATTATAGGACATAATTATCCCTCAGACGTCATGTAATAGTGGCATTAAACAGTTGTTCTCCACACGTATATTACATAAATGTCATAAGAAAAAGAATAAGCCACCAAAATGCTACAAGACTAAAGCTTAGATATAGGCAAGAGTTGTAAGTTCTATCTGCCGAACTGACCGTGGGTATGTGTCGGCGTGTAAAATGTGTTGTGTCCAACGCAAATGTTACATTGTGGCCAATTGAAAAGGTGGAAACAGTACCGTAGACTGTGGGGAAGCATTGTCCACAACAGTTGGATATGTGGAAGGAATAGCATGGACATAGGAAAAGGTGCCATCCCCCCAATGAGTACAACAGGTCTGCATAACCCGGGAGTCATCGGTAAAAGCCAAACTAGTATGTGACACAGCCGAATGGGTAGTACCCGGGTATACCAACTAAGTAATGAAAGTGAAGTATGGGCGTGTACCTATGTGTGTGAGGTATAGCACATGGGAAGCAAACATGGCAGGGTAGTCCACACAACCATAAAGGCACCCGACACCTGTAGGGCAGTCAATGTGCTACTCTGGCCGTGTCATGGCCCAACAACAAAAGTAGTGAGCTATCGGATGTGAGTAATTTACATGTGAGGGGTGGATGGGTAATGGTAAAACCTGCAAAGGCGATACTGTGTCGTATGCAGAAAAGGTGAACCAGAGGTATAGGAGGGGGCAGCGGGTGAAGTGGACATAAACACAAACACATGGAGAAAGAGCTGCAAGACAAGCAGACAGGCCATAGTGTAGAACACAATCCCACAAACATATGTATCATGTAAATGTGCGATCAAAATGTATAGATATGTCACCGTCACATACCCACAGGTTGGTCCTGATGGAACTGGCCATAACAAATGCAACACACCTGGCTGGAGAATGGGCTACCCAGCATACCCTCCACATCACACACCCCACCCCCATAACAGAACATCCACCAAATCCACCCGTACGTGGCCCACTGGTTCGTTGCAGACACAGCTACACATACCGACCCCTACGCATATGTAGTAGGTATTGTCACCCTAAGCAGTGTCAGGATAGCAAACCATGTATTCCCTGCATGTTAAACCCCCTGCACATTTTCATAAAGCCAAAATACATTCAATATAGTTTTTGTGTGGAATGGTCCAATTTCTGGAATATCCCTTATGGGATAAGTAACCTGTGTAAATAGTAGAATGGGTATGACGACAAGATGTCCAATCCTGTAGATATCTGGACACAAGTCAGAACGTGAAGTACAGGTCCAAGACACTGTCCAGACCTCAGTGGTCATGCATAACCTAGTACCCAGGATAAAACACCTTCCTGTGACGCACGTGTCCCCACACAAATATGCGGGAGAATATATTGCACACTCGCATAGTGGCAAACGGCAGAAGGGTGAGGAAGACACCCGACATTAACAGGATAACCCTGATGAAGTGTGAGGGATACCTAGTGTGTTCCGGCGTGACCGACCATACCTGACAACCTGTGTGAGCTAGATATCTGGACAGAGCCGTGAATACAAGTGAGACAAAGGTACAACAGCAAGTACAATATGCAAAGATAGCTGTTAGAAGTTATTCATGTATGTGCAGTGTGAGTACCCGGGAAGTCCACTGGGCGAAGAAGTGCCCAGTAACAGTGGAGGCCCGGGTAGAAAAGCTCCACAAGCAATACAAGGAAATAAAGGCTACATAATGTTGAAGGTAAAATACAAGAGTAAAAGGCATACAGTCAGGAAATACACATGCATAAAATGTGCATAATAAGACAGTGCAAATCCAGAGTTTTGTAGTGGTAATACAGAAATTTACAACAATGACATACTTGAAGTCAAGTGAGTGTCAGCTAAGTCTGGTTAAGCTGGAGGGTAGAGAGGAGCAGGAGTATGGAGAGCTCAGAGGAGTGAGATCCCTAGAATGTATAACAGTTGCAAGCAGGAATATATCCATGTGGATGGATAAACATAGATATATCATAGAATGACAGTTTGCACAATGGCATTAATGTCTGGAGTATGAAGTCTGAAACTCAACTGTCTGCCAGCATGTCCCGACTTCTGTTTCTAATGCCGAGCTACTGATGTGCCAGAACTCAACAGCGTATTACAGAGGTTCGTACCATATCACTCAACTGTCCAGATATTCGCAGAATGACCAGAGTGTTGGCTCATATTGTTGTGTGCCTCTGACAATCTGCGTCTGTCCGGTAAATAGGTGTGGATTGACGTCACGAAATAATGAGGATTAAGTATAACACTCCACATCCCACAGAAGAGTCATGATAATGCAAAACCTAGTATTCTATCAACGTTATAAGCTTGTAAGGAAACTAGTTAAAATGTGTCCCTCTTACTCTCCCCATCATGTATGTAGGGTTTGGACAGATTTGCTTCTCAAAGAGGTTGAGAGGTATGGTCCGTACATATGTACAGTAACAACCCATGACATTTGTGTAATGTACAACTGCATACCTGTAGTCATGTCCAAGAAAATAATCCCCGTATGAATGAATACAGGTAATAGTCAAATGTTAAAATGTGTCCCTCTTACTCTCCCCATCATGTATGTAGGGTTTGGACAGATTTGCTTCTCAAAGAGGTTGAGAGGTATGGTCCGTACATATGTACAGTAACAACCCATGACATTTGTGTAATGTACAACTGCATACCTGTAGTCATGTCCAAGAAAATAATCCCCGTATGAATGAATACAGGTAATAGTCAAATGTGAATGGTAAACACCCCCCCCCACCGTGGAGTATGGACCGTAACAACCCCACCCATAATATGTACAGCCAACAGAATAAGCTCCTGATAGGTGCCCAAACACATGTGTCTATAAATACAGGTAAAATGTTCATAATAGGGAGAAGCTCCCTGTCCACATGCTTCATCTGACATTTAAACTCGGCCAGGGAAGTTCCGTTCACCAGGCGGACAAGCCTATACCCAGATCACTACATGAACACCCTGACAATCAGAAACGTGTATGTTATACTACTATATGCCCTGGTGTTCTGCATATCCTCGGAGTGATTAACATTGCAGCTGGGGTCCACAGCAGTAGGCAATAGGGAATGTGTAATATGTAGTACCACGTTTCTCACAGCAGGGGAATGGATGCCTGTGTTGTAAGTGAAGCCGTGAGGCGTATGTTGATGTAGCTAAGTGCTATGAGTATGCATATCAATGAGGCAGAACAGCAACAGAATACTGTTTCCGGCATCCGTCCAATGTGAATGCAGTCCTGGTTGACCTACGACCACTGCAGATATCCCTGTAACGTGTAATGAATGTGTTCGTGCTGTACACACAGTTAAATACGTAAAGGTGAACCATGTGTTTCACACCAGTCCATAAACCGGACTACAGATATGTAAGTGTTATGGTCAGAAGTATGAAAGGCCGCACAAGCACACATATCTATTAAACAGATGTAACCCACAGCATGTATATGCAAGTGCGCCTGTGCGTGTGTGATCCGCTCACAGCATAGTAAATGAATGCTGTTTCCCCCACGTTATATATACATGGCTCAAACCTGTTAACCCTGTAAAGTATGAAACCTGACAAAGCCATGCAAACTGCTGGTACAAATAGGGACAATCCCCAGATATGTGCCAGCACAAACATAGAAAGTGGATAGAATAACGGGTGTGTCAGTAGCATGGATTCTCTGAAGGGTATGCAGTCGTAACCTGAACTGCTTGCCAGTATTTCCCAACGTAAGTCTTTAATGAAATGCCACTAAATTGCCAGATAGACACAAGGTTATGAAAAACACACCGAAGATAAAGAGGCAACCAGCTGTACATTCTGCGACAATCTGTACAGTGGAAAGGTATGGTATGGATATAAATATATGTGTATACACATAATCCACAGACGTAAACCAAAACAAATTATGAAATGAGGACTGTACATGTATATATGTATACACAACAAACATATGTCCCGTAGATATGACATATGTACATATATAGGCCACGGCATAGCTATTATGAGTAGACAAACAGACATGCACGAAAGGTGAATAAACCGCTGCTTTCCAAACCATTGGCCAGAAAGTGACAGTCCGGTAAGTTCTACACTTTAAACATGAATATAGGTGTCCATTGCAGGACCCCAAAAATTGATCCATACATAGTGTCGACCATCATTGACTCAAAAGAAGTGACCTCAGCAAATACGATATAGCTGTACATGCAACAGTAGCAGGTGCAAAGGTAATAACACGTGTCGATAGAATGTATGACGTACGAACTGATATCCGGAGAGTGGGGAGTGCTTATAAGTGTCTCCACACTTTAGTACCACTCACATTGAACATGTGTAATGGGTACTGTGGAGGGGTGTCAGGTATGGGAATCATGGGTATGCAGAAATGGGCCTAGGTGTTGTTTGGCACAGACTTATTAGGTCTGTCCCGTGGGAGTGATGTGGGTATAGCACACGCCTATATTCTCAATAATGGGGCAAACCATCCACTGGATATTGCGTAAACAATTGTGGGAATATGCAGGAACCTATATCAGTGTCATGTAGGAGATTATCATGGATGGAAATGCGTACGACCAAGATGGTAACCATACCTGGCAAACTGTCAGAATAAGACAGCTGCACTAAGGCATAGTACATGAAATACAAATAGGGACTATATTAGATATACCCCAGACAAAGTCAGAACATTGATAGAATACTGGCATAGTCAGGAATACGAATGTTATGAGTGTTACTAATCATGACATAGAAATGTCAGTCACTATTATCTAACCGCACAGTTCGTAATGCCTTGCCAGTAATTTACCAGAAAGGCACAATATTATGACAAATGTAACAAGAGCAAAGGTCAAACGTCAGGGCATTTACCCATAATGTGTACAGGTGAGAGGTATGAAGGTAACCTGTCCAAAATACATGTACAGAACTAGTGATACTAGGTGGACAGGTGAGAAGGAAGATGTCAGGACAAATGACAAAACATGTACAAGTCATAAGCATGTACTTCGACAAATGTGAATGACAATGTATGCCCTGTGAAAGTCAATGTGGAAGGCTAATAGACTCAAAAGAAATGTGTCCGTCAGGGTGTTATGCAGTGTCACCGTTACAATGTCCAGTCCCCCATACTCGTACGTGAGTTCTGCCACTGATGGAAAGCGCAAATACCGGCGTACGCATAAGGTACATGATAGAATAATTAGTGCAGATAATCACCTGTTGGCCTTTGTGAGGAATACAACCCTCTGGGTGGGTGTGTCCTGCAATATAAATGTAATGGCATCTGGCCTGTGATGCCGCCATACAGTGTGTGTATTGGTGTCAGAAAACTGATACTTGTATCAGACACATACTCCGCAACTGTACAGATTTATGCAGAATGTGCAGAGTTTTGCCTCATATGTTTGGTGTGTTCCTCTTAAAATCAGTACCATTCTGGCAAATTTTTGAGAACTGACGTCATTAAATAATGACAAACATATGAGTTTAAGACACCAAATCCATCAGAAAAGTCATACTAATGCAAAACCTATTATTGTGTCAACTATCTACGTTTGTAAGAGCAATATTTAAATTCTGCCCCTATGTGTCCCACTATCAGTTAAGGCTTTGTCCAGATGTTTGCTCTAGGAGGCTGAGTGGTATGTTGAGAAACAGATACATGTGTGAGGAAACAGCATTATCGACTGCAAGATAACTCAGAAGGTATGAAAAGCGCTGCAGTAGGACGTTCAGTACTGTCTGCAGGTATGTGCTGACATGTCAAATGACACAGCAGTCTACATGAAGTACCTATAGGGCTGTCACCTTTACAAATGATGATAGTGGGACATACCCACAGCCATGCACACAGCACAAATAGACATACACACAGCAAAACTAGGCCATGATACATGAAGCCTCCAGCGTGTACGAGTAGAGTGAGAGTCCAGCAAGGATAGAGGTCTGCCAAGCTATACAGCAAATGCCTGTAAGGGCGTGTAACACCGCCCGTAACACGAACGTTGCACGGACAATGTTGGGATTTGCAACATACCCCATTGGTATGTGAAAGCTATGCAAATATGCGATACATGAAACAGTCAGCTGTCCATGCAAGAGCAGAGTTATGTGCAGAAATTATATATATATATATATATATATATATATATATATATATATATATACAGACATACACACACAGACACACACACACACACACACACACACACACATGTGGCAGGGTTGTGAGCAGAACACGAACATAACCACTGTACCACACAACAGCATTACGCAGTGAAAGAACGTGCAACCGTGATTAGTAGATCATGGCAATCACACAGGCATACGTCTAGCCTGTAGACAGTGGCATCAAAGGCAAAGATGCCCACAGATGTTATGGTGAGTGAATACTGTAAAAGCATTGTACTGTTGTCATGCAGCTGGAAACACACACACACACACACACACACACACTTGGCAGAGCTGGGAGTCGAACATACACCTAACTACCCTATCACACTACAGCATGACGCATTTACAGAATGCGCTACCGAGATTACTAAACACAGCAGTCCCACATGCATTCTTCTAGGCACGTGTCGACATCCGCAAAGACGTCAGCAGGATGTATCTGTGGTGTGAAGCATCTAAAAGCATAACCTGAGTCCCCAGGCGGACGGGAGCATGCCCGCACACACACACACACACACACACACACACACACACACACACACACACACACACACTTGGCAGGGCTGGGAGTCGAACATACACCTAACTACCCTATCACACTACAGCATGACGCATTTACAGAACGCGCTACTGAGATTACTAAACACAGCAGTCCAACAGGCATTCTTCTAGGCACATGTCGACATCGACAAAGGCAAAGACGTCAGCAGGATATATCTGTGGTGTGAAGTGTCTAAAAGCATAACCTGAGTCCCCAGGCGGACAGGAGCATGCGCACACACACACACACACACACACACACACACACACACACACACACACACACACACACACACTTGGCAGGGCTTGGAGTTGAACATACACCTAATTACCCTATCACACTACAGCATGATGCATTTACAGAATGCGCTACCGAGATTACTAAACACAGCAGTCCCACAGGCATTCTTCTAGGCGCGTGTCGACATTCGCAAAGGCAAAGACTTCAGCAGGATATATCTGTGGTGTGAAGCATCTAAAAGCATAATCTGAGTCCCCAGGTGGACAGGAGCGCGCACACACACACACACACACACACACACACACACACACACACACACACACACACACACACACACACCTGGCAGGGCTGGGAGTTGAACATACACCTAACTACCCTTTCACACTACAGCATGACGCATTTACAGAACGCGCTACCGAGATTACTAAACACAGCAGTCCCACAGGCATTCTTCTAGGCGCGTGTCAACATCTGCAAAGGCAAAGACGTCAGCAGGATATATCTGTGGTGTGAAGCATCTAAAAGCATAACCTGAGTCCCCAGGCGGATGGGAGCATGCGCACACACACACACACACACACACACACACACACACACTTGGCAGGGCTGGGAGTCAAACATATACCTAACTACCGTATCACACTATAGCATGACGCATTTACAGAACGCGCTACCGAGATTACTAAACACAGCAGTCCCACAGGCATTCTTCTAGGCATGTGTCGACATCCGCAAAGGCAAATACGTCAGCAGGATATATCTGTGGTGTGAAGCATCTAAAAGCATAACCTGAGTCCCCAGGCAGACGGGAGCATGCACGCACACACACACACACACACACACACACACACACACACACACACACACACACACACACACACACACACACACACACTTAGCAGGGCTGGGAGTCGAACATACACCTAACTACCCTATCACACTACAGCATGACGCATTTACAGAACGCGTTACCGAGATTACTAAACACAGCAGTCCCACAGGCATTCTTCTAGGCGCGTGTCATCCGCAAATGCCAGGACGCAAGCAGGGATTGTATAGAGAGTGAACGATCAGACATAGTACTGTCCCACGGTAGACGTGCACAAACACACGGCAGTGGTGTACTCGGGGCAACTATACATGTATGGAGCACTACAACAACAATACATAGACACAGTATGCACCACAGACAGTACACCCTTCAAGATAGTCACCCGGTGTGTACTCGGTAGGCATCCATCCTGATGTTGAATACGGAAATCTGTTGCCTGGGTGCCCACCATGGCAATACAGGCTGTCAATGGCCATGCCCATGCACAGAGGGACATCACCGACACAAGGTGTCACTGGCCATGGCCGCACACCTGGTAATATACGTCAGTTCGGACTGTACTGTGTGTCGATCTACACAACGGTGTACTGGGCATGCTCACACACTTAGCTGTTGCAAAAGGCCGTCTTGCATGCAGATAGAGTGTAAACATGGAAGGTCTCAGTTTGGACTGTACCGTGTGTCCATCTACACAACTGCATACATGGACTGTACTGTGTGTCCATCTACACAACAGCATACTGGGCATGCTCACACACTTAGCTGTTGCAAAGGGCTGTCGTGCATGCAGATGGAGTGTACACACAGAAGGGCACAGTACAGAAGGGCACAGTAAGGTATAACTGTCCTCACGCACAGGGCGGTCACACACATGCAGTGACCTGTACACACTCATCTGTGCAGAGTACACGTGTACTTACAGGGATTCAACAGGTGTTATGCATTACAACGATACCAGTATACATGAACAGGTCAGCTCAAGACATACCACAGCCCTTACACAGCTGTGACACATGACTGTTGCTGTACACCAATGAACACATGTCTGGATATGTCATACATGTGATTGTGTGGATGTGTGCATGGACTGCACACACAACACATACATACATAGCATAGCCTTTGATGTACCCCGTGCATAACAGTGGCCTAAGCAATGCTACACAATCAAATGGAAGGTGGGTCCATGTCTGTTGAATGCTCACACTACAGGGGGTAGCAATGTTGACTGGGACACATACCCTTGTACTGGTCGCCTGTGACACCCATGATATCATACCACAGTCCATGTGTTATGTATGTCAACACACATGTCCAACAATAGCAATGCATACAAACATGGCAACAGGAGACACATGTGACATCTGTACTGTGCATGCAGCAACCATGCATGTGCAGTGGCCAATGTCCATAACATAGTTGCACCTAACTACGATATGCAGTCGCAATGCAGCCCCATCATTGACACCTGTATACGGTGACATACAAACAGCACGTATGGAAGGATGTGTGTACATAAAATGGTGAACCACCTGTGTAGATGTATGTGTGCAGGGGGTGGCTCACAGTTGTGTCGCACACCATCCTATCATGCCATGTGCAGACAGTACGCTATGTCACTGTTACGTCAGGTGTTACTAACTATATGTCACATGGCTCCTGTAACACCTACAACCTCCTGTGTGCATATAGCAGCACAATTGCCAGACATAGCATTTGTACACATAATGCAATCAATACCGCTGTATGTCTATCAAACGTGTCATCATAATGGCAGGTGTATCATTCCCAGCACTGCCATGTGTGTCCGAATGTGTGACTAGAGATGCCACATATTGTGGGGATTATGTCCCAGTTGTTACACATCCCTGTACACCGTTGTAGAGATCTGTACATACGTCAGTGTGGGAAGCATGATGTCGGCCGGTGTGGTGCATCACACACGTCGGCTGTCCGTATACACATGTGTGGTCACCACAGTATGTGTGTGTATGTATGTATGTCTGGTGCTTGGTGTGAGGGTGTATGATAATATACAGTGAGAAATGATCACTAACCCCACGTGGTGACTAACCTGTAATGGTGATGCAGTGCACTACCCTGTTGATGCCATAGGTCCCAGCCATACTGGCTACATGTGCATGTTCCTTCTCTGTGACATGTCGTGTGGGTGCATAGTACTGTGAGGGTGATGACCACATAGGCAAGGGCCCCCACCTCAACACTATGGGGTGTGCGTTATAGTGGTGTACACCCCGTGAATGTGGCCATGTTCCCGTACTGTTACAGGGTCCTACTGCTACACAGTGTGGCCTCCAGCTACCAAGTGACACCTCACATCATCATTGGCCAGACCGCTGTGTACAACCCCTGCACCATGTCACCATACCTGTAATGTGTCCTGCTATGTATGTCACGTCTCTGTCCACTGTAGCCTGTGCCACTGACCACATGCATCAGGTGCAGTATATGTGCGGACATCTGTGTCATGTTGGTGTTTCCAACAGTCAGGTTGAGGGTACATGTAGCATGCTGATATTGCCAGACGTGCCTGTGAGTAATCCACAGTTACACGTGGGGGACTGCAAACACTGCTACCTGTAGGCACATGCAAGTACACCATAGGAGGGAACCAGGGTATCACTACCAACATGGTGCTACAGATGTAACCGAGACACATGCCGTGAACACATCACAATGCATGCTGCACCTGAACTACATGGTATGACCGGTGCATGTCGACAGTACACAACCTATGTCACATACATATCTCTCAGTATTCACACACAACCACTGCAGCATACACATCCCTCACTATGCATACACAGGTAATATTACATACACCTCTCACTTTTCTGTTCACCCTGTGCATCAGAATATTTGAGCATATCCCTGCACCAATGGTGTGGATGACAGAGATGCGGCACAGGCTTCATCATATGCACAGGGTGATATGTTTGCCAGGGGCATAGGCTGCACCAATGGATGACATCATGTGTGTGTGTAAGGGCCGGTGATTTGATTGGACATGTCTGTTCAGAATGCATGTGGATGTTGTGGAGCCCTACAGTTGTGTTTGCTGTTTGCGTGTATGTGTGTACACAGTTCTGCCATTTGTGAGGCCTACACAGGGTATAATTGACAGCTCCAGATTGTACAGACCAGGTTGTACAGCTCACTGTGTCTGTCCATGGCCACGTGACCTGTGCCTGCCTGGGGTTACACGGACACTACCAGGTGGAGGTACAGATTGGCTACTGTCCGACGACACATGTCTACTGGAACTGTGTCCCCACTGAGAATGTCCAGGGCCACGTCCATGTGGCCTGCTGTGTCCTGGTGTGGACAGCGCAGCACCAGCTGCACTGCTACTGCTACCGGCACTATGTGAGCGGACATGTGAGGTGGCACGCTCACGTCGACCGACACTAGGTGGTGTTGCTGGCCTACGTCCACATGGCCTACGCCTCACTCCTACCAGATGTTCCAGAACAGACAGCTCACGCTCGCGGATTGCCATGCCATGGTCAAGGATTCCGACCATGTCACCCAATCGCCTATCCAGAACATCAGCAATCTGCTGTTGAGCATTTGCCAATGCCTGGATGTTGTCATTTAGGGTACGGATAGCAGCCCTCTGCAGCCTCTGCCCTTCTCTGTTCTGCCATTCAGCACGTGCCTGTTCCGCCATTACAGTCTGCAACATGCGTCTGGTGATACCAGCTGCTGCGCTCTGTCCTGCAGGTGCATGTCTGCCAGAGGTCCTCCTACGAGCAGCATCGGCCACATGCCTGTGTGGCACATCTGCAGTCATTACACTTACACCATGGTGTGGAGACACACCTTCTGTAGCCACCACACATTCCTGTTCCATGCTAACAGACGCTGACTGTCCTTCCTTTATGGCCACTGGTGATGTGGTATGTGTTGGCAGCAGAACTGTGTGCGGGGAAGAGGGGGACATAGCTGGGATGGTATCCATTGGCACAGATTCAGCCCCTGACAACCCTGCCTGTACCTCATGCATATGTTCATCACCGCTAGTATCTGTGGGGACACTAACATCAGATGGACCACAGGAGGGTAACGCACCTACATCACCTGTGAATGCAAAGAAATACTGTAAAGTATAATAGACACAGACACAGACACACACAGACACAGACACACACAGACACAGACACAGACACACACACACACACACACACACACACACACACACACACACACACACACACACACACACACACACACACACACACACACACACACACACACACACACACACACACACACACACCATGCATGTGATTTGACAGATGGCATGCAGCATGCCTGTGATACAGCAGAGGGCATGCAGCTCAGACATTAATAGTGTTAGTAAGCATACCTCCCTGGGGTGCACACTACAGCAAGCAGGTGTCATATCAGTAGCCATGCAGTTCACACAATCATGGTAGTATGCATGCATCCCCATGATACACCATGTGGCCCAGAACAGGATAACAGTACACATGGCTGACGTGACCTTGACATGTAATCTGCTGACATGTGCATTAACATGCATACGTGTCTGACACAATGGTGTCCTGACACATATACAGCATCATAATGGGCTTCACATTGCAGTGTTGTCTGTATGCCCTACAGATAGAATGCATGTTTAGCAAATGTGCATGAGCATGGGAGGGTAGTATGAGCCATCTACACTGCTATACAGTGTGAAGTACAGACACTGTGCCATTGCATGGCATCATGAGGCATCTATATTGCTGTAGAATGCATAATATGTACACATTGCATAGCCATAACTGCATGCTATGACACAGTTGTGATGTTCAACAGATCTTATATGGTACACTTCAGTGACACCTCCAGTAGCTGTGCACAGGCTTTTAGGATGTCCAGTGTACCACATCAAGTGTATAATCAGTCAACTAAGGCTATAATTGGACCATGTGTGCACAATGTGCAACAGGGTGTATACACATCCCATCTACTGTGTGGCTACATGTCTCTGGCCATCCCCCATGGCCATGTGTGCAGATGTGTTGGCCAAATGTGTGTGATGGCCTTCTATCTCACATGTCTGTGTTGTCCCATATGACATACACCCATAGATGTCAGATATGTCACAATCCACAGGGCTATGCAGACAACGGGTTGTATGTTTGGTATGTGGGGTATAGGTCATGCGATAGTGTGACAATATTACAGACAAAACACTACGTGTCTGGGACATGTCAGGTGGCACATCACAATGTGTGCACCCAGTGCAGGGGCATATGACACAATGGTGACATCTGTGGGCTGCCCATATCACAGCTCACTGTGTGGTACTGTATGCATTCCACACATGTTGTTCTAATGCATACTACATATGCCTCCATTGTAGAACACCTCCACCGTTGTATGCACAGCTGACCACACATGTTGTAATGACAAGTACTGTGGTTTCAAGTCAGTGTATCATTTTGTTTGTATATATTGCACATGTATGGCCTGTGCGAATGATGGGTGATGTGACCTGGATATCGTGACTGGAACAAACATCAACTATGTAAGTGTTAACTGGCCACATGGCAGATAGATCTACACTGTAACATGCCTGATACTGATGACAGTCTCACCTGCAATGGACTCATGTCTGTGCAGCACACCAGAGGTATATATATATATAGGGGTGACATAGCAGTATGAACATTATCCATGACTGTATGACAGCCACAGGGTGCACTGTGCATGTTAACAGATTCACCTGTGTAATAGCATATAGTATGCACATGTGTGCATACACAGAGTAGCATACTATAGTATGCAGCATGTGTGTCCACATACCTTGCATATGTTGTTACTTTACATAATGTACAGTGACACATGCAACTAAATGGGATATAATAGCCATATGTGCAGTACTGACTTACCAGGCAACTCCAGGCTCATTGGTTGGGAGACACCCACCTCCATGATGGCAGTTAGTGCTTGTGGATGCTGTTCCCTGGGTGTCCCCAGACTGGCCAGTAGCTCCTCGGTATGTGTGAGTGGGGGCTGGGTTGGCGGCCCACCACCTGTTCCACCTTGTTCACTGGCGATTGCAGTGGCATGCTGTTTTGCATGTCATATCAAGTCCATGCAGTGTCTGCGCACCTGCTGGTAGGTGCGGTTATGGCCACCCACATCGTTCGCCCTCCTGCTTAGATCCTGCCACAGGTCATCCCGCTGCTGGGCATGCTGTGGCACATGGCTGAACAACAAGTCATAGTTCTCATGGAGCTGTGGGATGAGGACATCATCCTCCTGGTGGCTGTATGCTGGAAGGCGTGTACGGGGCATTATCTGTAAGACATAATGATGGTGACAGGTCACGGTTTCAGAGATGTACAGAGATACTGCTGCACATACATTTCTATGACATCTACTACATCTGCACAGTTATCTTTGCAAAGCATAATGACACTGACATGACTGACATGTTTGTGTCACACACGTCACACCCATTATGCATTAGATATCATCACCATATATGTGTGTCACCTCATTACAGTGTTCATACTCCATGTGAATGCTGTCTTGCTGTGGGCATATCTATTTGCCTGCACTTGTGTTCTTCCCTATCTGCACATGCCTGGATGTGTCCACGGTAATGCTGTTGACCTTGATGCTGTGTATATGTCACATATCAACACAGACACAGCCGTAATGGACTTGAGCAGTGACAATGCACACATACGTATGGACACCTGTACATGCATGTGTTTTGCCATATACATCTACACAGCACTGTACAACTGTTCAACATCCTGCCACGGATCGCCTGTGTTGCACATGTGATAGACATGGGACAATGGCTAGTCAGACATCATTCGCAGGGATGGTTATCAACCATAGCATGTGCGGCAAGGTTTCCAAGCTGTAACAGACAGCCATTATGCCACCGCAAGGTGCATCAGTGCCACATTACTGATCCAGTCAGTTGATAGTACATCTACCATGCGGACATCACACCATGTATGACTGGGATGACATGTGCAGCTTTGATGGACAGAGTTGCATGGTATGGTGGGAGTATGTCACATATATGGTGCAGGGATCTGTCCAGCCTGTGGCAATCCTAGTATTAGGACAGTGGCTGTCCATGACATATGTCTTACAGATCAGGATATGGACATGTAGCATGTCCATCATCATGGTGTAGCAAATGTCTTTCTGCAAGGTAGACAGCATGCTGCATAGTGGAGGTGAGGATTGTGAAGGCTGGTATCGCCCATCCACGCATGGCCATTACCCCTTAAAGGTGGTATGTGATCCAATATTGGTCACCACAGTGCTGTATATGCCTGTCCAGTGATCTCCGTGCTCATGGATGGCACCCTGACATGACATGGGTACCTCATATGACTACCTAAGGGGCCTGGAGACATCACCAAGTCAAAGGGTGCACTGCACAGCACCATCCCTTACACAGTGTCCATAATGTTGACCACAGCCTAGGTAGTAGTTAATGGGTACAGGGATGTTCACCTAGCAGTGACAATGCTGGTATCATCCATCAGACTATGCACATATGTCACACACCTCACCCACATAGCCCATTCTGTATGTTGTTCACAACACTGACACAGCTATACTAATAGGTCATGGCCATTCACAGCCTTACATACACAGATGCCTAACATTTGTCTGTGTGGTATGGGCTACAATGAGGGTGGAGTACAACACATTAATTCTGTTCTACTGTAGCTGGCACTGGTGTGATATGCACATCACTCTTGCACCTTTTGTAGTTGTGAGTCTGTCAACAGGCCACTGGTGGAACACTCCTGTGACATACAAAGGTATTTGTAATCAAATATCTGTGCTGTCTTGTACATCTGTACTGCCAATATCTACAGTGATAATGGTTCATGGACATGCACACCATACACAGCAGGGTTATAGTGCGGTGCCACCCATAATGACTGTCATCACCACTTGTGGGTTGATATTATCCAACACCCTATCTGTATTGTATGGTCATGCTAGGCACTTGTTCAGAACTTGTGAGCATGTCATGAGCTACTGATTAATATAGCACCCATTCCACACCATTTCCCATGGGTACACTGTCTGTCCTACACTTCCCAGCTTGCTTATGGTACAACAGCTGTTGTACACACGTAACGCACATATCCTGTGGGACATGGTTGTATATACAGGCATGTCCAACTGTCACTTACCAGTGCTACTGCCTGTCTATATGATGGATATGTCATACATGTGGCAATAGAACAATTGTCTCATGTACACATTCAATGCTCACCTCCCAACATATGACACTACAGCCTGTGGGGGATGCACTTCTGCAGCCGTGCTGGGGGCACAGCTCTCAAGTGCATCTCATTATGAGGAACGTACCTCATTTGGGGTCTTAAAAAGTGCATGTTCCTCAAGGTTCCACATTGAAAGGGTCTGTCACACATTCATTGTTGGAAATTGTTTAACTGCTAGCCATGGCTAAATAGATGGGAATCATATTAATTCATTAGAATATCTTTGTTATACGTAAAACCAGCCTATTTTAGCCATCATATGCCCTTCCTAGTTGAAGCTGTTAGTAAGCCAGTAGTAAGTGTTCCACATTTTGCCCATTTGTCACACATTATGAGGGCTAATGTTCCTCATTTTGGGGACAGGAGGTTGACAGCTATGGCTGGGGGTAATGTGATCAACAACCCTGACTGCACCTGACAGTCATGTGGGGATGTGTAACATTCACAACACATCCCACCCATCATATAGTCTCACATGATCTCCACCACAGGCCACACCTACGAGGACAACTTGTGCAGTACGTCTCCATACTCTGTGTAGGCACCAGAGGTAGCCCCCATCATGGAAAACAACATCACCAACTTATAGTCCACAGACTCATGTGTGCCCATCACATACAGCCAATAGGGAGTTATAACATTCACAACACACCAGTCATAGGTGACTCTGTAGGGAGTCAAACTGCAGTTCCACACAGCAGGCTACACAAGGCGATAGTCGCTTACATCTTGCTGTCGGGTAACTGGTTCTGCAACATAACCTATGCACCCATGCCACACCTCACCAGGTATGATGTGACTGTCATTCTCCATGTTAGTGTGACTGCCCTGAGATGCCACTTCACAGACTATGTGTGCAGGGACATGCAATAGCTCACCAGTCTTATAGCCCTGAGGGTGTGGGCCAAGCCCTGGGGAGCATTATGCATTCGTCCGGACATGATACCACTGTACAATGACCGACTGTGTCACTTCAACAGTTGCCTATGCTCCTATTGTCATTCCACAGGCATCTGGTATCTGTCCGCTTTGACTGACCTGGTCAAACACAATGCTGTGGCACAGATGACTTGCACCTGTCAGCCCTGAGAGTACAGCTCACATGTAAGGCTCTTGCTGCTTCTATACTGCCTGTCTTGCACAGTTTCCAATAACAGTCACAGGCAGAACGGGAACTGGCAAGCACGACATGGGGTCATGTGACACAATGCTTGCATCTTCCTCTGTGATGCACGCAGGCAAGGCACACCTAATAATGCACCACTCCAATATCTCTGCAGTGACTGGGACCTGCCTCTAGGCTCTGCAGACCACACCTGCAATGACAGGTTACAGACAGACCATACCTTTCAGGCACATACCTGGACCGACACACCCACAGCTGAGGGGTTCCCATATCCCACTATGTTGTGCACACATCCTGGCTAGTTACTTAGCACAATGCATCGGAGGTGCTCCACGTGCAACTAACTGTGTCTGGGACCGCTATACACATTGTAACAAGCTACAGATTCAACATCATACCCCACGGTTAACATACCTCATTTGTTGGTATATTGGACAGTGGGGCACAGACAGCTACTACTGATGTGTGACTGACACTACCCCACACTTAACTGGGATAGCCACTCATGTACTGACACATCCATGAGTCATAACCTCCACTCAGCTGGATCAACCCATACACACCACCTCCAAGACCAAAATTAACCTTGACATGAATACTACCACCATGTGACTGGTGTTACAGACCTGGGGTTATCCCCTCATTGGTGGATTCCGAACATATGCTAATCAACCTTGTTAGACACATCCCGGCACCACACCCATCACAGCATACACAGTACATGAGTACTACAACACCTACTACAGACGTCTTCTGATAGCAGTTGTTAACGTCATGACACCCGTGCAGATGGACGATGCACATACAAATGCTGAAACATACCCCAGTGCACTTCATTAGCATGTACACAACTGCATGGATCATGCTATTCCACACAGAGCCATGATGGTACACACCAGATAACAGACGCCACTCTGGTGGTCATGTTCCATGGACATATGATGTACAACAACAGGTGTAGGCTGTTGCACAGTGGTGTACATTCCCATGGGTGGGGTAGCTCACTGGTCAGCCTTGGTAGGGCCAGAGGATCCCTCATCACATACTCCAAGACTAGCTACGTAAACATTACTGCAACACATTCCGGGGTGTACCACCAGGCATTATGGTGGTATGTCAGTAGTTGATGGCAACACCCACATCTGCTGTCACATACAACAGTCACTCAGGAACATTACAGACCCAGGTGATGTTGGCAACATGCTGGAGGATGGATTCAATGCTAACATTACACCCTCTCACTCACTACAGGGCCACAATCCATACAGGAACATTGTGGTGTCCCTGCGGTCACACCTACACAGTACTAACCTGCATTCTATATGTCCTGGGACACTGGCCCCATGTCACCTTCCAATTTCCCAGGCTGTGATGTCCACAAACCTCTGAATGACATGTCTCCCCACTAGGCCACCATATTCAGTAATAGCCTTGTTTCAGACATTGTAGCCCCTGAATGGCACACAGCAGCATTTATCAAACTACACACAGGTGGCACCACAATGCACGAGTGGGACTATAGTCCTACACACCTGACTGGACTGTTCTGCATGGCTATGGGGCACATCATCAAGGACGTCATTCACAGAGACATTGTTGGGCTCCCGTCCTTTGATGCCACCCGGGTTGGGCTTGTTAGGGCCAGAGCATGGCCCCTACACCTGGTGGACTCCTTTCATACAGTTACCAGGGCAGTTGCTGATGGTACGGGAGTCCATAGATTCTACATTGTCCTCTCATTGCCTTTCAGCACCATTCACCATTCTGGTATTGACAGCATACACATCCACCTGCACATCGTACCCTATGTCTCAGGATGTTATGCATTGTGGCTCATGAACAGGACACACACAGTGAGGCCAGCATACCATAGTACCTACTGCATTTCAGTTACATTTGGCATACCACAGTCCTCAGTCATAGGGCCCCTCATGTTCAGTATATGCTTCCCTGCGGTACAGGCTAGCACAGGGGACTTTCCCTGCCTAGCTTTACAAACCCCTGCATACAAAGTGCCATGATTGCTCCACCAGCTGATACTGACTCCATCCATATGGGTGTCACTGTGACAGATACCTGATATGACTATCATGGCGTCAAGCTGCATGACACAAGGTGCATAAACATCACCTTTGCATTACACCATTCACCCACTGACTATCACATGGGTGGTAGTCCCCTACATAAATATCATATTGTACATGTTTGCAGTACACACATATGTCACACCCACTCCTGCGGTTACCGTATTGCCACTGTGGCGTGGATATCCTTCTACGTGGCCACACTTATCTGTACTGGGTATGTAGCTGGTACATAGGCACCCATTGTACCTCTGAACTCAAGACTTCTACACACATTCAAGGGTACACCACCCCATTTAGGGTGTAACTTACACAACAGCTACAGCTTTACATACCACAACATTAACACGCCATGACGTTTACTGAGCTTCGACAGTTTAAGTATGTGGCTGCACTACGGACACCACATCTGTACACATTTGCATACTACATACTCAGGGGTGACCTCTGCTGATCAGACAGGGCCCATGTCCACAACAATATTAATGGATATACTCCTCATACACGACATAAGCAAAAGCCACTGTGAGCAACATGCTCATGGATATGTGCACACACGCCACAATGAGTGGAATGTGCTTGAGGGTTACATTCCCAAACCGGACACTCACCATGCTTTGGAACATGAGTCCTATGTACATCACGCAGGGACACTCAGTAGCAGTGTTCATGTGATACTTCCCTTGGTGGTTGGGAGACACATGTAGGCCTGGGATCACTGCAGTGGCTGTACTGTGCAGAGGTACAGGTGACACATGGCTCTGCTGTTCACAGGATACTACCCTAGAGAGGTGCCACTGGTGTGAACACTGTAGTTGTGCTTACACATGGACTTGCCAGACTGCATAGTACCTCACTATGCACCTGTGAAGCTATTACATGTCCTTTGTGCATGGTTACTTGGTAGCCCTTCCATTTAGATTAGCTATCATGCTATTACAATGTCCCATGCCTATAAGCCATATGTATCCTGTTATTGTACATGCCACTAGACGATACCTTTGGTATGCATGATATGCCTGTTATGCTGTGTAGAATATCTGTCATATCTACCTACAATACTATACATTACACATATTTCACATAGTATCCCATAATGCAAAGCCTACTTGCACAGCGGGACCACCTTAGATATGTCATTGACGTTATATGCCCATACACATGCGTGCTGTGACAGTATATCAACATATACTATCCCCTGCTATGGCACATACTTGTTGGACATAACCTACCACTGACGGCGGGTTGTATGACATTGTTCTGTTTAAAGCCCTCATGTAGCATCCCTTGGGGTGTCTGTGATGTGTACCTTGTGGCCCACTGCTGGACGCACAGTTTCTACAAGCATTAGTATGCTCAGCAAGACATCACTACATAAATACCTTTTCCCACTTTATGCATTGCGGACACGTTTAATTAATGCAAGCCAGGCTATACATACAGTAAAACTAATTAATACAGATCATGATATACATAACCTTACATATCGGATGTTCTACATACCTTGTTATCATTACGGAGTTTCGACTCTATCTCTCTCACAGTGTTTCAACTGGTATTTGGTATGAGCATACGGTTTGAATGTCTGGCAAGTCATCCTTATATACGTCGATACCTGTAACATGTGGTTTCATCCCGCCAATTGGTTTCCTGAGTGACTAATTACTTGCATATCAGCTGTGCAGCTACTACATTCACCAATTACGTGGCAACAGTGGGGTATAATTGAATTCTCCACTTGGGTGTTGCCTATTTGTCCTACCTTCGGGGAAACAGCATGTATTGTGTTTTGTTATGTGTAATTGCAACTGCTATGCATGGAGACAAGTATACTTTGGATTCATGTCCCCCGTGGATTGCGTGTGACAGCTAGAGTATGTGGTTCAACATGTGGGTGTACCTGTCATCCCAACGTCTGAAAACGGACCATTGCAAACAAAACCTGTAACATCCCCGTTTGCTCCATTATACAATGCCTGCAATTTTGCATGATGCCTTTAATTGTGTCTCTCACATGGTATGTTGAGGGTTCTGCAGATGTAATTGACTGACTGGATGTTTGTGCTGCTATTACAGTCCGTATTGCTTTAGTTTCTAGTGTGGGGGATGTCGGTGGGTGTACGTAGCATATACAGGTTTGTGGGGCTTGCATTTCTACATATTCCATATATATGTGTGTGGGCTCTGTCCCTAGTTAGAGAGCTAACAGTTAGTAGACTTATGTTACGGGTTTGTACATTGGGCCATTGTTAATTGGTTTCTGTATCATCTGCAGGTGAGGTTGATACTTATATACCTCCGGAATTGCAGCGGTATATCAAGGGATATGTGTAAGTGACAGCTATCCCTTGTATTTCTGTCCCAGATATTTGCAGTCATTGCGGTTGTGTTGGTAAAAGAACCTGTTTGCTATGGGTTGTCACCTTTTCATATGGTCATTGTTGGACACTTGCGGGACACACAGCGGTGTTTACAGGCCAACATGTAGCCACGGTCAGTACACAGGTTAGCACATACTTTTATCCTCAATATATACCTATTGTTGTGGGACTTTGGCTACTTATCATATTGCATGTAACATTTCCCTTTCTTACATACAGGCATAACTATTAAATACAACTATTACATTATATATGGGACATATTAATGTCCTAAAATCTCGGACATTTGCCCTTTGTACTGTTTTATGTCAGGACACACCTGCCCATGGTGAGGCTGTCCCTCCTACTGTGAGACAGGTGGTAACCGTATGCCTACGGCTAGCTATACCCTCACCTACCGTACTGATCTACCTCTGACTTGGCACTAACAGACACATGTTGCGGACACACACACACATTACAGTCGCACGGAGACGCACACGGCACCCTCAACGCACACATACACGGACTACGGCACTCACAAACACAGTTGAACACAGTACCTACGTGGACCGCAACACCGGCAGCAGTGACTAAATGTCCCTTCATATCATCATACTATTACTCGCGGCTGTACTGTTCTGGTACTGTGTTCTATCAGTCTTTCAGCCTCGTGGTTACGCATGTCAGTATGTTACACATTCCATAGTTGGCGGTATCCTATTTATTTGTACCTCCAAGGTGTTATGAATGTCGTTGACCTATCTATATATATTTGCAGATATCGCTTAATCCATATGTATCAACATATATCACTCTATTGCCCTTTCTATCTGTATTATATGCGGGGAATGTGACAGGCACACAGCACCACCATATGCTGATAGGCTCATGTACTGTTCAGGTGTTGACATTCCGTGTTCCACTAGCTGTTGTGTGTACAATGTTTGAGGGCTGCCTATGTCGGAGTCACACATTGGGCCACCTATACATTACAATTTACAGGTGGTCATGTTTGTGTGCCATCCATTTTACTGTGTGTGCAGGTGGAGAGGTGTCAGTCCATAGGGGCCTACACTGTCAGAGTATGTGTTATACATTCCCTCTTTGCCAAGGCGTAGGCATATTGGGCACACCTCCGTCTGCCTACTGGGGCTGGCACAGTGTGTTCATGGTCTGAATCCCTCTGTGCCTGTAATGGCCTTGGCAATTGCGGTGGGCTATGAGGGCCTTCACCATTTTGTCCCAGTTGCAGCTGCTTCCGCAGGATCATATTATGTAGCATGGCACATACTATGACGATGTGGGCACACGTGTCTGGAGAGTACTGCAAGGCTCCACCAGATGTATCCAAGCACCGGAACCGTGATTTCAGCATCCTGAACACATGCTCTATGATGATTCTGGTTTGTGCGTGTGCCTCATTATGGCGTTCTTGTATGGGTGTGTGTGCATTTCTGATGGGAGTGTGCCACATGGTGGAAATGGCACATATTGCCTGAGTTCGGGGGAAGTATATCTGCTCATTGGCATGTGGTAACATGGCATCCAGGAACTGGTGTAGTACCCTGGATTCTGATGTCTGTGAGATCCCCATTATATCTCCAGTTGGCCTTTGAAAGGTACCTGTGGCCAGTATTCGCAGGCTTACACATACCTTCATGTCCACTGGGATGGGTTCCCCTCTGTTGTTTCTGGTTCTCAGGCGTGTCTGGCACAGCTCCACTATTTGCTGTAAGATGTCCCTGTCCACTCTGTAACGCTCTACTATCTCCAGGTCATGTAGCCCCTGGTAGGTTACCCTTGGTCTGAACACTCTCCTTCTTCTCCGAGGCCTGCGGTGGTTGTCGGCATCATCCTCCACAACACCGTCAGTCTCTAACACATGCTGATGAATCACAGCTATGGCAGCTCCCAACATGTACATTTTAAAAGTTCCCCGTGTGTTTACACCTATGGTGCAGTGTTTGGGAATACACAGGTGTGTGTAGGGTGCTTTCACACTTTATACTATTGTGCTGTGAACACCGATGATGTCATAGGGTGTGTATGTACGATCATAGCTACAGGGTATCTTATGTGTTTTACTACCGGTACTACTATTGTGGTGGCTTTGGTGTTGAAGTACATTTGGCTGCCATGGATTACCTCTTGACCTTCCCTTTACATTTCTGCACGTTGCACCTACCATTTTCTGGCATGCATCCAGCAGCCTACTTTCATTTTGTACTTTCCTGGACCTGGCGTATCTTGCGTTATGTGTGCTACTGCTAGTCTACTGTCAGTTTGCTTTGCCCTGCTGTGTCAGGTCTCCTATCTTTGCAATCCAATGCCTCCCCTCCTTTCTTTGCATTCCAATGCCTCCCCTATCCTGTTTTGCAGGTTTCTGCAAGCAGACTTGTCAGCTGCCGTCGATTGGCCATCGTGAGTTGATTGGTGTTGATTGCTCATTAGTACTCCAATTACCCTACTTCAGCATTTCCTTCTTTTCTTCCCCTGACCTTCCTGTTTGTGCTATTGTTTGCAGCGCGTGCGTCCGATTACTGGGTTTTCGGCACGTTTTCATCCCCGTATACATGCGCTTTTGGGCACCATGTGTGCTCTCAGCTAAACGATTCTATACCTTCCTCCCCACCCCTGTCCTGCAGCTTTGCTTAGCAACAGACAGGCCAGATTTGTATTGCTCCAATGTGCTTACTGCTACGGTGGCACACCCCTCTGCTGATGTCATGTATCTCCTCTGAGCCACTCCTCGGTGTTATACCACTGCGCTGTATGGTACAACCTTTATTCGGCGGGACATTTGCGATTCAGTATTATCTGCTTCATTTGCATGGCATTGACTACTAATTCATAGTTACCACGCCGGACACCATCGCAGGCCCTTAGCAACCCTTGCACCTTAGTTGTGGCATCCCATGCCTACCATTGTGTATTATGGTGTAAACCTGATTTCTATTACGTTGCGATTTTATGTCATTTTTATATTATTTCTTTATGTTACAGTTTCCGCACACATGCCCTGTGGTTGTGCTGTGCGTTACTGTGGACATGACATTAAATGTTGTTTTTAGGTGTTGTGCATCTTTTCTTATGCCATTGGCTGTGTATTTCGCCATTGCCATATGTTAACTTTGTGATACATGGGTCTGGCCCACTTCCATAGCTCCGATGTTTTGTTTGGGAAAATGTAAACCGTGTTTTTTGGTTTACATTTCCGTGGGCTTACACTACGCCTGCACCACTTCATAAATCACTATATGCCTTCATTTGCATGGTGCTACACTGCGCATGGGGTGATTAGCATACCTAAGCCGTGGGCTGCGCAGTTCTGGCGTACGCCGGTAGTGCACGTGGAATTGGATCATACCTGAATCGCTCGATGGCCATATTTGGCATTATACCGCCTACACTATGCCTGCGCCTAGCGCAAGCTTCATGAATCCCGGGGACAGTTTATAAAACATCACTAACAAACATGTCTCTGGGTCCTCCCCATATTGTATCATTTTTGACACTTAGGTTTTTCCCAGTATTCATATTGCATCATACTGAAACCTGCTCTGAGTTCCCAGGCTAATAGAAAAAAACATTTACAATATTTAGCAAGCTAACACCTGCACAGGAGAATACAACACTAAAAGCCATTTCACATATACACTCTAGCAATTAGACTTAGTTAACACAATAGACAGAATGTCTTCAGCCAGCCTGACCAGAACCAACTTTAAAGATCAAAGAATGTCATAAAATCATTTCAATTTCAAAAGACACATTCGAAAGGCTTGACTTAGTTTTTCTTTACAACAAGGGGGCAATGTTGTAACAGTCTTGAAGTTCACATTTTACAGTGTTTTTCTTTCATTTAAAAACACATGCCTGTATTTTACATTTATTTATACAAATGATAGAATTATGCATTAAATTCTATTTGACTAGGCTGGCAGCCTTCACCTATCTTTGTCCAATCTTCACATATCTCCACCCCAGGGAACTCAAGCAAGTTTTTCAAGTGCCATTTGAGAAACGTCACTTGAGAGTGTCAGGTCTATCTGGGTGTTCCTCACCCCATTCCCTGTCTTCAGAGCCCATCTGCATTGCCATTGCTACTCCCACTGCGGTGCTGCACTGACATATCATATGCTTGCAATCCCAGACTCCATCTTAGTAACTTGGCATTTTGCTGACTGGCTCTGTTTAACCATGTTAGAGGGTTGTGATCTGTCATCACCATGAATTTTCTTCCATACAGATAAGGCTGAAGTTTTTGTAGTGCCCACACTATGGCTAGTATAGCCCCCACCCCATAGTTTGAAGCATCCACCTGCACAACAAATTTTTTTGCTATATTCTGGACTGGCTAACACAGGGGGTCCTCCCAAAGCTTCCTTAAGCTTCTGAAATGCCTGCTCACATGCTGGGGTCCACACTACCTTATCTGGTCTGCTCTTCCTTGTCAGGTCTGTGAGGGGAGCAGCTATGGTACTATAATTGGGAACAAACTGTCTGTAGTACCCTGCTGTCCCCAACAAATGCCCTCACCTGCTTTTTGGTAACAGGTGCAAGCCATGCCTGACTAGCTTCCACTTTGGCAGGTTCTAGCTTTACCTTACCACTCCCCACTCTATGTCCTAGGTAGGAGACCTGTGACATTTCCACCTGACATTTGCTTGGCTTAATGGTCAACCCTGCCCTCTGTAGTCTGCCCAGCACCTCCCTGACATGCTGAAGGTGCTCTTGCCAGGAATAGCTGTAGATAGCAATATCATGCATGTAACCAAGGGCAAATCCTCCTGCTCCTGCTAAGATACGATCAACCAGTCTCTGGAAAGTCGCTGTGGCATTCCTCATCCAAAAGGGCATCTTTGTGAACTCATACAAGCCAATAGGATCCACAAAGGCTGACTACTTTCTAGCACTGGGAGTCAAGGGCACCTGGGAGTAACCCTTGGTAAGATCAATGGTTGTAAGATGCTTAGCCCCACCCAGCTGCTCTAGGGCCTCATCTGTCCTAGGCATGGGGTAAGCATTCGACTCTGTGTGACTACTTAATTTCCTGTAATCCACACAGAACATGTTGCTGCCATCCTTCTTTGGCACCAACACCACTGGTGAAGCCTAGGGACTGTTGGACTCTTGAATCTCCCATGGTTCTAACATCTCCTGTACCTCCTCCATCAGAGTCTGTTTGACTCTCTCAGGCACCCTCTAAGGGGCCTGCCTAATAGACTTTGGGGTCCACCTGGTGCTGCACTAGATGGGTGCTCCCTGGTTTACCAGTGAACATGCCCCCAAACTCATGCAACACTGCTTGGATTTCATGAACCTGGGCAGGACATAGCTGCTGGGACATTGCTACCACTTCCACCGAGGTGTCATACTGAGCCTCACTGAGGACATCAGTCACAAGATCTCTCTCAGACTCCTCCTTTAATCCACTGCAAATGCTCAGCACAAGGGCCTCCCTATCATGGTAAGGTTTCATCATGTTAACATGGCACAATTTGTGCTCCTGCTGCCTGCCTAACACTTCCACCATGTAGTTAACATCACATACCTTTCTTGCCACTATGTAGGGTCCCTCCCAAGCTACTTGCAACTTGCTGTGTCTGACAGGAATGAGAACCATCACCTGCTGCCCTATAACATACTCTCTAGCTCGAGCATTCTTGTAATACCATACCTTTTTCTGTTGTTGGGCTTCTGCCAGGTTCTCCTGGGCCAAGCCCATGAGTTCCCTTACCCTTGTCCTGAGGGTTAGGACGTATGCCATAACAGACTCCTTGTGAGACTCACACTCACCTTCCCACTCATCTCAAATTAAATCTAGAGGTCCCCTCACCCTATGCCCATGCAGCAACTCAAAGGGTGAAAAACCTGTGGATTCCTGGGGAACGTCTCTGTAAGCAAACAACAGATGGGGCAAATATTTGTCCCACTCCCTTTTAAACTGATCTGCAAATGCCCGTAGCATGGACTTAATTGTAGAGTTTAACCTCTCAACAAGACCATTAGTCTGAGGATGGTAGGGGGTGGTTTTCATGTGCTTCACCCCACAGGACTTACACAGACAAGCCAGCAGGTCTGACATAAAATTGGTACCTCTGTCAGACAGTATTTCCTTTGGGAAACGTACCTTGTTGAAAATCTCTAACAAAGGATTTGCCACCTTCTCTGTCTCAATGGAGGACAAAGTCACTGCCTGAGGGTATCGTGTAGCACAATCTACCATCACTAGGATATACTTTTCCCCTGTGGAACTTGGGTATTCAGAGGACCCACAATATCCATAGCTACCCTCTGAAATGGCTCTTCAATCACAGGCAAAGGCATCAAAGGAGCTCTCACCTTGTCTCCTGCCTTGCCTACCTTTTGGCACTGCTCACAGGTCCTGCAGTACCATGTTACATCCTGGAAATTCCAGGCCAATAGAAGTTTTGCATAATATGCCTTGTACGTTTTATGCCCATATGACCTGCAAAGGGAATATCATGGGCTATGGTTAGAAGCGCCAGATGGTAAGCTCTAGGCACTACAAACTGCTGTACTCTCTCACCTTCTAGCTCTTCCTCAGGCATCCACTCCCTATACAGTAACCCTTTGTTCCAGTATACAGATTCCCCTTTCCCTTGAAAATCAGGTGCCTCCCTAGCTACCTGCCTCAGGCCTTGCAATTTAGGGTCTGAGCCTGTCTCAAATCTCTCCTGGTAACTCTTCCCAGCTCCCCTTCCACAGGAAGTCTGGCATTCTCTGACAGCAGTGTAAATAAAATAGCGAGATGGTGGAATGGTGTAAACAAGGTGACATCAGCTTGGTAGGTGGTCCTATGTTGAGCAAAGTGAGAGCAACACTCCCTGCAGCACAAAATGAGTAAAATACAGTGAAAATTAGAAAAAAAATGTGGCAATTTTTACAGCAGAAGCCATGGATCAACTTAATAAAAAAATGCTTTCTGGACAAGGCGGATCTTTACACCCTCAACAGCACTCTTTGCAGCTGTGACCAGTAAGCCAGTAATTTAATGCACCAGCAAACAAATAATAAACTCACCAACAAAACCCTAAAGTTAATTTAATGGGTACACATTAGTAATGGCTGCATGTGTTTTTATAAATTTGTACAGAATGTAATGAAACAGCAAACTCTTAAGCAGCGACCAACAAGGAATGGTTTTAACGCACCAGCAAATAAACAGTACACCCGCTTCCAAAAACACTACATAGAACGTGACTGAGCACACAATAATAAAGGCTGCACATGGTTTCTAATGTAATCAGACAGTAATCTTTGCAGCAGTGACCTATACAGCACTGTTTTAATATGCCAGTAAACAATACATGCAATTCGAAAAAGCATACAAATCACAAACCGGACATACAATAGTAACGGCTGCACATTTTTTTTTTTACTTTTCCAAAGAATGTAACCAAACCGCACTCATTATAGCTGCTACCAAAACGTCAGTCTTTTAACAGTCTAGCATAGATAATTAACAGGATACATTGCAGCTGCGACCAGTACACCACGTGCTTTAAGTAGAAATTCTCATTATGAATAGGGGAGGAGAAGTGAAAATTCTCAGTATGAGGAGATTATGTTGGGTGGGAGCAGGAGCATTCCCACTGGGAAATTAGGTGTGAGTGAAGGGATTTTTTGAATGAGAAGTGATTTGTGATGGTACGAATGGAAGGGGGTAAGGAGTTCCAGAGACCAGCAAGACTGTAGGATAAGAGATTTTTTCCAGGAGGACAAACTGGTTTATACAGTTCAATTAAGTTTTGGTTGTTAGATCTTAGAATTCTATCAGGGAGGTGCATTTTGAAGGTAAAGGAAAGGGGTGGGCAGAGGGAGGGATTGAAGCTGAGTTTGTGTGCAAGAGTCAGTTGGACGTAGGTGAGGTGATTGGGTAGTTCTAACCATTTTAGTTTATGGAGAGCTGAACAGTGGTGTGAGGAGGACTTATGGGAGGTAGCAAACTTGACAATTTTGTTATAGCAAGAGGAGAGTTGTGTTTTGAGAGAAGATTGTAGGTTAGTTAGAAGTGGGGCTCCATAGAGGAGGGATGGGATGAGAAATGTGGGAGATAGGGTGAGTTTGGTGGAGGGTGTAAGATAACGATTCTGTCTGTAGAGCATGCTGAGTTTTTGGCGTTTTTTTTTTTATATTTAGTTGAAGATGGGAATTGAATTTAAGCTGACTATCAATTTGGACCCTAAGTAATTTGGCCTCAGATACCAGTTCTAAGGGTGTATTGTTGTGACTAGTAATACTGAAATTACTTGGATTGAAAAAAAGTAGCTTTAGAGGGGGTGAATACCATTACTTTGGTTTTGGAGGCATTGAGTGCAAGGTGATTTGTTTTCATCCATTGTTTGGTGGTTGAGAATGCATCTTGAGTAAGCTTTAGCAGTGTGGGGATGGAGGTAGCAGAGCAGATTATAGTTGAATCATCTGCGTATTGGATAATTTTAGTTGAAGGGATAGAGTTATGGAAATCATTTATGAATATATTGAAAAGCAGGGGACCCAGTATAGATCCTTGGAGAACACCGGTTGGGGTGTTGATGAAAGGGGGGGTGGCTTTTTTCCATCTCACTGCCTGATATCTATTGGATAAGTAGCTAGTGAACCAGTTCAGAGAAGAGGGTGACAAGTTAAGCTTGGAGAGTTTAGTTAGTAATAAATTGTGGGAGATGGTATCAAAGGCTTTAGAGAGGTCTAGCAGGAGGATAGAGACAATGTGTCCTGTGTCCCGGGCTTTGTTCACAGCTTCCAGGAAGGAGAGTAGGGCAGTCATAGTACTGCGTCTTGGTCTGAAACCATGTTGTGTTGGAGTTAGTAGGTTATTGTCTAAGAGGTATGGTAGGAGTTGTAGGTGAATACACTTTTCTAAAAGTTTAGAGATAGGAGATAGAATAGCAATGGGACAGAAATTAGTAATATTGTTATTGATGCCTCCTTTGTGCAATGGAACAACAAAAGCCTTTTTCCAGATTTGGGGTACCGAGCTTTCTTGAATGGAACGGTTTATTAAAATGCTGATGGGGTAGGCAATGGCTTCAGCAGCTATACTGAGAAAGTAAGAAGGAATGTTATTAGGGGCATTAGAGCATGGTTTTAGTTTCTGCAGTAGTTTTTTTATGGTGGATGTGGGTATAGGTTTTAGTGAGAATGGTGGGGGGAGGGGGGGAGAATTTGAGAATGTTGATGATGGAGTGGAGATAGGGGGTGAACAGTGGTGAGGGGTGAAAAGTTGGTAGGGGAGGATTGGGGTGATGTGGGGGTATGGTGGGGTTTGAAGATGAAAAGGATGAGGTTAGTGTGGAGATAGAATCAATAAAAAAGGTGTTGAATTGAGTGGCCAAGTCTATGTCAGGAGTGTTAGTGTCTGGGCTCGGGTTATCTGGTTTGTTGGGATTGAGGAGGGTAGACATGCATTTCCAAAATTTTTGAGGGTTTGTTTTGTTGTTGTTTTGTATTATGGAGAAGTAATTTTGTCTATCAGAGATGATAAGTTTTTTTTACTTTGTTTCTGAGTGTTTTGTATTCGTTATGGGCTAGGGGAGTCCTATGTTTCTGATATGATGACCATGCCTTATCTCTAAGGTGCATAGTTACTAGTGTGTGTTTTTGTTAGCCAAGGGGCAGTTTTGTTTTTTATTCGTTTTGTTTTTATGGGGGCTTGTTGCTCTAAGATGTTTAGAAAAGTTGAGTTAAAGTGGGCGACAGCCTGTTCCAGAGGTAGAGTTTTTAGCGTGTACCAGTTGACTGCTTTTAGAGAGTTGGAAAAGGTAGTGGGGTTAAAGTTTTTTTGGCAGCGAGTAGTAATAAAATTGTGAGTAAGATGTATGGGTGAAGTTAGTTGGTGTGTGAATGTGGGCAAGTGGTCACTAAGGGAATCAGGCAGGGTGCCACTATGTGAGAAGTAATGAGGGTGGGAGACTAATATCCAGTCTAGGATACTATTACTGGTGAGGTTTTTTGAGGACCGAGTTATGGAGTTGATCAGTTGAGAAAAGTTGTAAAGATTAATGTTAAGTGGATTTGTGGGAGACTGTATTGCAGACCAATTAATATTCATGTCACCCATAAGTATAGTTTCATTGTTAATGTTATTGGAAAGCCAGGAGAGGATATCTTCTAGTGTAGAAATATTGTTGCCTGGGGGGGTGTAGAGGGAGGTTATGCATATGTGTTTGTGTTTATTTACTTGAAGCAGAGCCAGGAGTAGTTCTGCTTTATTGAATTGGGGAGTTGGTATGTTGTAAGGGGTAACTGTTAAGGAGGATAGGTATAGAAGGGCTACTCAACCTCCTTTTTTGTTTGTTCTATCTTTTCTGATTATAGAGTAGTTGGGTGGAATTATTTCTGAATCTTTTATATGAGGTTTTAACCAAGTTTCAGAGATGGACAAAATGTCTGGTTTGTTATATGTAAGCCAGGCATGCAGATTAGGGATTTTGTTAACTATACTTTGGGCGTTTAAGGAGGTGAGTAGTATGGATTTATCCATTGGCGGGGATGAGGATGGGCCTGGATTGGGGTGTATGTCTCCTAATAATAGAATATAAGTCAGATATAGCATTAGGTTGGGGAGGTACTTTGTTTGCTTAGAGACAGGGTTGAGTTTAGCTAGATTTAAGGTAGTTGTTGTAGGGTTCGGATAGTTGTGAGGAGTAATAAGTTTATAAGAGAAGAAAAGATGGTGTTTTATGGGGTATAAGCATGGAGAGATTGGGAAGTGTGAATATAAGACAGGTAGGTTAAGATGGTTAGTAGTATGAAAGGATAGAGTGTGGTTATAGTTAGTTGGCAGGGTCAGGTAGTAGATATAGGATATGTTGAGGAACAGTACTAGATGAGCACAGAAAGATATGGCTTTTGAGAGCATAGTGGGATAGGATATTGAGGGAAGGTATGCTGTGGGTGGCTAGTTTACTAGGTATGTGAGTTATAAATTTTGGGAGGAGACAGAGAGGGGAGGTATGGAAGAGTATTGGTGAAAAGAGGGGAGGAGTAAGAAGCCGGTGTGGAAGGGAAGAGGTTACTAGTTGGTTGGGGCGGGTGATGGGTTTGGCTAAAGGGTATAAATGGACAGACTCAAAAACACCAGCTTTTCTCTGTCTCATATTGTCTATTAAAAAGCGATCTCTGCTTGACTTACAAAGCCATGTCTGACCCAGCCCTGTTAGAAATGTTGCACCTAAAGAAATCCCAATTCCTCCACACCACATGCTCCAGGGACCTCAATCTCATTACCACAATCAACAGAACATGCTGGAGGGACAGGTTCATAACCCAGAGACTGCCCATGCTCTGGAATAGACTTCCCATATAAATCAAGCAGAGCACCTCATTGGCCCTTTTCAAGAGAAATCTTGATGAGTGGATGGGAAATAGAAAGTTCACCCTGGAGATCACTTCAGTGGCTCTACCTGATAGAGGCACCGGAAACTAACGGTGGCATGATGCAAGGGCACTTCTATGGGCTAGGCTTGTAAAGGCTCCAGGGCCATTGGCTAGTACACATCTATGAACCTATGAACCTATGAACTTTATGGGCAGGGCTAAGGAGCAGTGACGTCGCTGAATGGGTGGTTGCATGCATGCATTCTGTAGATTCAGTTTGGGGGGGAGGGAACATTTGGCAAACTACAGGTAGTTTAGAGCAGTCATGATGTAAGCATTTCAGAGACTGAAACAAGCTTTCTAATGGCATGAGAATTGATTTTTAAAAGTGAAACTACCTCAGTACGGTAAAGCTGTGTACTTTCTGAGGAAAATAGTTGGATTGATTGCTTCTAAATGCTTCAATGATCATTCTTTGTGAAGGGATCAGAAAACAGGGAGAAAGCACTCTAAAATGTTGATCATTTTGAAATTGAAACCCATTGTTCTCCTATAAGTAACATTTATTTAGCTTATTTTTTCTTCATCCTTTGTTCACCATTTCGCAATGGTCACTTTTGGCTGGAAGCAATCCCTAGCAGTAAAAAACAGTCACCTGCTAAGAAAAAAATGAAAAAGTGAATGTGGCCTGCGTTCTCTAGTGCAAACAAGCCTGGTACCAGTGTGTATTTGTCAGCACTCTGAATAGTACTCTGTGAATAAATTCAACCAATCAGTTCACTATATCTGTGGTACAAGGTGTAAGTGGTGAAGTTAGAGAAAGGGGCAACATAACAAAGGGTTCAATTCCAGGTTGCATATATTTTTAAGACTGAACTTAGAATAAATATTGCTACCCAATGCTGTATATGAAATTAACAGGCTAAAGTCTGTCATACATGAAAAAAATCTTAGCTGTAGTCCCTGTGAATTGATGTTACAAAGCTGTTCTTGTTGTAAACTCACCTCTTCTCATTAGCAATACCAATATGTGAAACGAATGTTGTGACATATTCACATTTTCTAGAATGTGCTAACACAAAAGCAGTAACATGAATGATGTGGGCATACATGTCATATATGCTGGAGGACTTATCTATATCTCACAATTATTTACCATGAAAGTTATACAATATATTGTAAACTTTAATATCATGAGTAAATCTATGTACTGTGGCACGAATGGCTTCCTGTCATTGTGTGAGTATTCCTTTTCAGATCATTTGCCATTATATGAAATCCTGATTATGTGTAAATTAAATGCTACTTCTGGTGTTGCAAGCAGATGTAAAAAGGTTGACCGCATCATGATACTGCTATAACAGTTATGTCCTTTGCTCTATATATCCATTACATGTGTTACTTTGCAAAACAATGCAAGCTTTTGTTTAATTTTTATGGCTTTTGTATTTGTGTCCACTTGGCAGTTTGCAAACAGGGTTCACTTACTAAGGAAAAAAGTAAAAAAAAACAGTTTTGGATGCCTTCTGTATCACACACTGAGTAAGTGAAGTGAGTTTAGGGAAATAAGACAGGTTATGCAGGGTCTGAATCCAGTTAACTGATAATTTTACAGAGGGAATAGATATTTACACATATTTTGTTGTATCACAGTGTTGTTGTTGTTGAAAACTATCTATTCTCAGTATTGCTAAAAACATGTAAGCGCCTATCTGCCCAGTTTCACATTATTTGGCATTAACTACAGTTCTGTGTGCCAGAAATTACATTTCTGTTGTTGCAAGGAGATGTGAAAAAGATTAATGTGTGACTGTAATGCACTTCTTGCTTTGGTTATTGCTAGGTATACAATTTCATTGGATTAATTTCCTTTCAGCTTTTATTATCTGTCATTTTTATAATGTCTTTCGTATTTGTGCTCTGCTTGGCACCACATAAATATATTTCACTTCCTAAGGAAAAAAGGTAAAACATTTAATTTGAGTTCCCTTCTGTAGTACAAACAAGCTTGGTGCTGTTGCACATCTGTCAGAGCTCTGCATAGTACTCAATGAAGAAATTGCACCTGTCACATAATTTTCACTGTGGTACAAGGTATAAGTTCAGGGAGCCTAGAAAAAGAAGACAGCTGATGTGGAGTTTGAATCTTGTTTACAGATTTTTTTGCAGAGGAGGTCAGAATGCCATTTCTCACAACATTTTGATCAGGAATGTCACAATAAATGCAAACGATTATCATCCCTGTGTTTACTGCAACAAATGTATCATTACTGCTTACTACAGAAGCCTAATATAATGTGTGTAAATTAAGTTAATCATGACAATGATGATATTTAATGTAGAATACACATGTTAAGGCATGATGTGTACAATGTTTTTGTTATAATTGCTATAAGTTATCACATGTCATAAGTATGTGTTGTGAAGAATGTGTGAAACGTATCCTACCAGGTCTTACTCACGTTATGTAACTATATACATCTGAGATGTCTTTACAAACACAAATACTGCCTTTTACATAGAAATGCAATCCCATGATGAAGTATCGCTATAGACATACAGTACAGGCATCTCTTAAGTATATCTCCATTCATTCTCAAAATAGTATACATCTAGTTTCAATGTTAATAAATAAGTTCACTTCTGGCACTTCCAGTTAATAAGTGAAGCGTAACATTTTAACCTTTTTTTTCTCATGGGTTTGATTCTAAGGTGGTACTACTCAAACTCAGTGGCGGATCCAGAAATTTGCAAAGGGGGGGGGGGATGTGCAGTCTGGTTAGCTGACTACCGAGGAGGAAGTGGGAAAGTGGGACTCTAGGTTTGGTGGTTATGAAAAGATGACTTTAAGAAGCTCTGATGTGTGTAAAGACATCACCTTACATTCAGCTGTACATGACTCTGCTGTGGATATGGTAGTAGAAATAGATAGACAAGGGGTCATCCAATAGCTGATATACTGAATATCTGTTAACGTCAAACATAATATTTGTACAAGATCAGGTCATATCCAAAGGTGTCAGCAACAAAAAGAGTGTAGCTTGTACAGACCATCCCAGAGGAACAAAGAATGTCCATCAGTGCTACCTGTAACCTGTGTATGATTTTTAGACCCAAAAGTGAGATGAATGGCTTGGGTGTGAGTTAATCAATGATGCAAAAGCTAATTCACATTCGAATGGTGGGCATACATGCCACTGTAATAGCCACTAATGGTGACTGGAGGTGTATAGAACATGAAAGCTATCAACAAGAAGCGTGTGTGTGTGTGTGTGTGTGTGTGTGTGTGTGTGTGTGTGTGTGTGTCTGCGTGACTTGATCTTCAAATATACAGTGTATGCTTGAATCAACACAGCACAGGCTCACACACTCGCACTCAGTTTGTGATTGTGACCTGACATCCCTGCTCAAGGATTTGCTGAGGCCTGAATAATTGTGCTGGAAAGGTAATTTGTGAGGGTGTGGTGGGGTGGGTAGTAATCCAGCAAGGAAGACAAAAGAAAAGTGTAGACATGTAAACAGAAGAATCTTGGGTCTGACAAACTTGTAGTCAGTTGATCCAGAATAAAGCAAATACTGTACTAGAAGTCATCATCACAAAGACAAATATGTTAAGGGGGAAGGGTCTCTGATCAACAATGACTTAACCCTGATGGTTACTAAACAGCTGGACTGTAAAGACAAGTAAATATCCCTGGAGGCTACATGCATTTTATATGCTCTTTAAGAAAGTTATTCCCTATCAAAGCATTTACAATCAAAAGTAGGGGGTCATGTTTGCAGTGTTAGTTTCTCTTGAGATAACAGCATATTTAGCTGGAAGAGGAGAAGATGTACCCAATAATACACATTCTCAGTCAGCCTCCTCCTTATTTTCCTATATTATTTGGGAGGACTAGATGATGGTAAAGAAGAAAGTGTCTAATTTTTAAGTGTGCAGTATTACTCAGCATTTAAAGCTGTTTCTGTTCTTCTGCAGAGTTAGTGGAGGGCTTCTTACTAGAATATAAAGTAGAATTAAGGTATTAAGACAAAGCTTTTAAATGCCTCAAGTCTAATGTCTTTATTAAATCTAAGACAATTCTCACAGCATTCAATTTAATAATGTAGCCACAGCAAAACAAGCACTTTTATATTAACTCTAAGCGAGAAGACAATCATTCTGATTATGTCTAAATGTAGTTGCATTTTTTATAAAATTATAACTCTGCAAATAGTACTCCACTGAAATAATAGTGCAGGATAGACAGTGTTAGCCACTATGCACTTATTTTCCTCAGGGATAAACTGAGAGAACATTAGTAAGTCAGACACAGAGAAGAACAGGAGAGAGCAATGAACAATGTGTATGTATGTCTTACACCTTCAGCATTGCTACCTTTAAGGACATGGGTCCTCACAGGGAAGAGACACTACTAGTAAATGTCAACCTTCTTGTGGGTTAAAAAGGTGGTTAAATCAAAAATTAAGGTGGGTAAACAAATGTTATGATTTACTGTTACAGTGACCCTGTAAGTTAAAATTTTCACACGCAGTATTACGAAGAATATGCTTACAAAGTACAGTACATTAATGCTCACATTCAGTACAAACCGAAAAGGATGGTACACAAATGCAATCCATTACATCAGAGTGCTTGAAGTTTGACAGAGAAAAACTGTACACAGTGCACATTAAGCATTAGTGGAGGGTAATCACCCCTCTCCTGAAAAACAATAAGATGCTGCATTATACATTTCATATTTTCTGACTTTGAAATAGGGAAAATGAATTATGCTGAACAAAACATTCTACATGTAAATGTACTGTGTGGTAAAAAGCTTTCATTGTATTCCCCCCTTCGATCTTTCTTATCTAATAAGTAAAACTTACATTAAAATTATGTAAAACCAATAAGGTGGAAATATATTAGATTTTGATAACCATCTTAAATAAAGACTGGGTTTCCTACAGTATATGTGCAGCAATGAAAATCTGTTATTACAGTAGGTTTTGTTGACTTCGTTAAATTAAGACACTGCAAGTCCAACTTCACATTTAGTGTAAACAAACATGAAGAAAGTTACCCCAGTCAGTTTCCCTCACACTGTAGTTACTCACTGTTGTTCCATCATTTGGAATACGTCAAATTAAATGACCTCATCCTCTATACAGGAGTAAAGACTACAGAAAACCTGGCTGCCACAAAATACATTTATTTTGGCCACTCAATCATGGGATGGAATTCTGAGCCATAATGATATGTATCACATGATGCACCGAAGCAGCAAGCAATGGATTTGAATAGTGTGTTCCTTTAAGGAAACTGCATAAATAAAGGTGTAACATCAGGTTACCTGCATGTAGAACTAAACAAATTTTGGTAAGCATAAAAATGATGCCATAAATATAAAGAATACATGTATAATATATAATATACAGCCTTGACAAAACAGTACACTAAAACACTGATTAGAGTCATAAACTAACCTGCAACCATGCCCTCCAATAAAATTAATTCCAATCATGTTTATGCATTAAAATAAATCATTAGATATCTTGCCTATTAGAACTATTTCTTTGTGTGCAATTTACTACATTAACATTTTCAGGTTCATTTTTGCTACTTGTCACAGTACTATTCAAAATATTTCCTGCTTATGAGGAAGCAACCATGATTAACACATATAATATAATCAATCATAACCAGTTATTCACCTGAGAGTGAAACACAGCTTGGTAACAAGGATAACTCTGGAAACACAAGACTTATGAAATTAACCTTACCCTCACACAAGACCAAGTTTTTTTAAGTGTTTTTATCATAATGAACAATTAACTCTATATTTGCATTTTTGAGCCAAATGGCAAAAGTCTACACTAAGGATCACTGCTTTACAAGAATCTTATAACATTTCTTTGCTTCTCAAGAGGACACAGGTGATTCCTAGACTATAAATGAAAATTCAGAATATGATACAGTTGATATATGTAAGATAAATAAATCACAGCATATTAACATTAACAGTGGTTCAACAACCAAATTGTGCAGGTAGAGAAATGTATAACAAAGCTAGATCAATGTGTAGCATATTCTTGCAGCGGATAACAAAGCATTAAATGAAACCACTGAAATAATGAAGGGTTTGCTCAGGTATGTCATTATTAATAATAAAGAAAATGCTATCTCAAAAAATAATGTGAGCAGACTTCAATAAATGAAATACATACATACATAAAGGTACAAAAGTAAATGTTCTTACAAAAAAAAAAATGCATATAAATTCTTAGTAAAGGAGACTTGCTGGAGATAACTATTTATTTTCCAGACTTTATTTTAATCTTTAACCAGGTGAAGTATATCCTTGCAGTCTGATAACAAAGATGGTGACAGTGAGATGCTAAGCTACCTCTCTTTCCATCTTCGTATGCCATGTGTAATTAAACACTCTGAGGGTGCATCTTGCATCAGAGAAAACTTGTAGGACATCTTCTTACCTCTTACTAATGCATGTGACTAAAAGGTCAGCAACCACCCACGAAAGAGCAGAATTAAGACATCACTTTTAATTATTAGTACAGGGCACTGCCTCTTGTATGTGATCAGCTGGGCATCATACACACACAAAGAATTTCCAATGGCAAAAGTCTACACTAAGGAGCACTGCTTTACAAGAATCTTATAACATTTCTTTGCTTCTCAAGAGGACACAGTCCTCTCTTCATTTGCAATAATATTCCAGCCAGAGGACATGCAGTGCTGGGAAGCAAAGAAATACAACTTTGTTTTTTACAGGTTTGTAAACTCTGATTGTGCAGCACAACCTCTGTTTACAAACCTGTAAAAAAAAAAAAAAAAAAAAAAAAAACAGTTATATTTCTTCAGTTTTGAGGATGCGTACAAAGTTGGTGGGTCCTGACTCCTGTGGCATCGGTATCAAATATGGCGGATTGCAGAAAACCGCACAATAAGGCCACTGTGAGGTAAAAACTGGTTATCACGCATTAAGTTAAAGCAAGGAGTAACGAGTAGCCCGAACTGGAGGGAATTTCGGTTACAGTAAAAACAAATAGCATCCCGATTAAAACATGACATAAACATACACTGAAAGGAACGAAAAAAAAACAATATGCACTTAAACTGTTTTTTTTTATATCCAGAAATAGGAAAACACAAAATGAATAACAATTAGAAGAGTGAATGGCATATTTTCAGTGCTTAAGGGGAGAACTCAAATCACTATCCACAGTTAGAATACAGAGAACGGCACTTCTAGTGCTTCTTTGGTGCATTGAATTGATAATTCAATAAAATAAAAGACTTAGGAAATTACCTCAATGCAGATCACTCCCTTACACTTGAAGACCTGTTTCAGAGTCATTTTTGGTATTTTTATTTTAGATGGCCTTCTGGCAAAAGGATTTTACTTAGCGATACTTGACAGGTCTCTTACTAGGCGCCTAAATTACAACCGAGAGATGCAGTTGGAGGATCGTTATAAAAAAAATACCATCTGACTACAACCTCCAATCACATCTCTGAGTATTAGGCGCTTTTGGTGACAGGATTCTAAGGGAAGATGCACCCAAGTTAAAAAAAAAAAAGTTTATAAAGGGGCCGGCGCGCGCCCCTGCACCAATGCCTAAATCCGCCACTGAAACTTATTAGTGTCTAAGTCTCAACAGCCTAATATTTCACATCATACCATTTGTCCTTGGTTTACTATCAAAATCTTGCAAATGACTAGTGCAAGTGTTCATATATGTGAGCCAAAATGTTGTAAAATCCAATATCCAATTGTTCACATAACCAAAAGTGGGAATTAAGGAAAGTTAGCAACTCAGGAATGTCGACTTTACTGAAAATACCTTCACTTCTGGTTATGTGCTACGAACGTTTTGCAGGGGGTCTGCACCCCACCACACACGCCCTGTTACTTATAGAAATAAAATCCAAGATTACACTACAGTAAAGGAGAGGGTAAATTTCCCAATCCCCACTATAGTGCAATCTCCATTCAAAATAACGAATTCACAAGAGCGAATGCACACTAGCGTTCCCTTTTGTGGATTCATCATTTTAAAAATCAGTGTTAAGACACCTAAGGAAAGTGCCTTTCATCCTTTTAAAGTTGCACAACTGACATATGACATTTTGATGGCAAACCTTTGTGTTCCAACCATATATGGTTATAATAAACACCATGAAACATTTCAGAGTTTACCATTGGAAGATGTGGCAATAGTATGAGCATCACACATGGACACATCTCACTGTCATATTTCACAATTTCTCTGCTGTTTGATTTAATTAGTGCCAATCTGTCTGCCAAATCATTGTGCTTTCAATTGCACAAATGCAGCTATCAAAGCTATGTGTCCTTGCACAGAAGCTGTTACACATAGGGTCTGAATTGGTCACCAGTTTAGGTACATATTTGTAGCTTGACTGCTGCAGATATGGCTGGAGTAGGTAGTGATGGTGTTTCATTTAGAACACAAAGGTGGGGTGTTCAGGAGTCCAAGACTTTTCTGGAACTCCTCATGAAGTGCTACATTGCTGCAGTTGGAACTGCTACAGGGAGATTGCACTGGGTTGCAGTATAAGGGTGTATATTATCTTGAGCAGACATACCTAAATGTTGATATCAAGCATACATGCCTGCTCCAATAGCTGTTGGTGATTGCATTAGGCAAAATGTACACCATCTTAATTATGTGTGGGTTCAATACCCAGAAACAAGCATTTGACTTTTTTACAAGATATTATTTATAAAATTTTAATTGCAATACTGCATGACATTAATAATTAAATTTTTGCAAATGCAGTTATTAACTTTGAAAGCATATATCAGCAATGGTGTAGTCAAGTTAATGTTTCTATTTGTCATATTGTCATTGTAATTGATTTTATGACATATTAATGCCTTCCCATCATATCTGGATGTTGCAAATGTATACATGTTAATTTCTCATATTTGTTAATGTATTGCAATAATAAAATAATGCAACATGTTATTGATGTCTTTTTTGTCTCTCTTATCTTTCATTTTTGCAATATATATGAATTTATTTTTGTAATACATTGCTGCTGAAAACAAAATGATGATCAGCAGAGGTAACAAGACTGACCACTGTGATTTGGCTTGTAACAGCTGTGCAGGTGGCTGCAGAAAGACCACCACAGGCAGCAGAGACACCCAGGACATCTGGGCTGCAACCTGTCAGTGTTACCTTCACAACCCCTGCCCTACCTGTTCCACCTACAGCAGGAAACTCTGCCCTGGCAGCGTTGTACCCTTTGGGACCACTACTAGTGGAGGTGGTGATTCTATCACCCACACAGAGCTGGCAGAGCTAGTGGAAGACTTAATGGAGAGTGGCAATGGTGCCAGAATCAGCAAGGTTGAAAATGTCCTGAACCATACTGCCAAAATGATGCCATGTCCAGCACTGTCTCTGGCAACTGGCATAGGAAATAGTGATGACAATTCTGAAGGTGATGAGTAGATTCTCACTGTTCTCAAGCTGGATGTGAGTACACCTCCAAGGCCCCTACCTATCTCAACTCATGATATCCCCCATTTTTTGTGTCATCACATCCCCTGTCTGTCTTATATGTCCTGTATCCCTACACCTGTTATCTAATCTACCCTACCTACCTGACCCTCTCATTCCTAATCACCTTACCCATCTTTCCTCTCTTTCCAAAAAGAAAAAGAAAAAAATCAGCACCTGTCCCAGAAAAAAAATGTACTCGGCATACATATCTCTCAACTTTGCCTGTGTTTCATCTTGACACACTTCATGTAGTCCAATAGGCTACACAGCATTATTCTGTTGTTGTCACCCATGCCTGATGTGGTGTCTCTCCAAAGTCATGACATTCTGTGTACAATACTACATTTATATTATGAAGAAATGGCACCCTCCTGCAAATCCCTGTATTCTTTCCACTTTTTTTCCTATCCTCTGCATGACACCATCCTATTTTACCACTATCTTATCAACCCTCTTTTCACACATTTAATCTTATCAAAAATAGAATCACGCACAGCTCACATGGCCAGAAATAGCCCAACAAAAAGCCTTCACCTTTTCGCCTCAGCATTTGCATCATGGTTGACATTTTACTTCACTGCTTAGTGATGTTGAATGCCATTTAACTTCCTACTGCAAAGACTACAGATTTTAATCTCAGCCGCACTAGCAACATTCACTCCATGCAAATGTGCTTAAATCTGCTGTACTATAGGACTACAGAGTAAAGACACTACTTTAATACCATGACTCTGGCAGTTCTTAGGCTGCTAGTTGTTATATACTGATATAATTCCCTTGTCTGTAGCCTGGTATTTTTGCATAGTGTCATGGGTTCAATTACAGGGGTATGTCAAATTAATATTTCATGGAATTTTAGTTTTATATCATATGTTTAACTGCAAATGTTTCTATTTATCTCCTACTACATTTCATTAACATATGATTTGAATAGTGCAACAAAAAACATTTGCAAAAACATTCTATCACAAAAACGTATGTCTTAATCTTGTTTCTACTCTCCTAACCTGTCTTGCTCCGTATAGGAAGCACTTTTATTGTACAGAGTATGACAGAGAATTAGCAAAGAAAAAACTAAGAGTAACACTCAATAAAGATGGTCCTATATGTACCACAAACCAATATTTCCCCCTTCATCTTTTGTCTCTGTTCATCACTTCTGTTTCAGTAAGTTGTCACTGTCCTTTCAAATGTGTAAGTTAAAGTTTGTGAAGTAGCAGTTCCTTTGTAGCATGCTGAGATAATGATAAGAGCTATGCATGATTTTTGCATCCTTTCAAGGGTTCTAATCCAGACATACGCAAACTGTTACTGAATGTTTTAGTGCACTATTTTATGTGTAGCTGTTGCCTACATATTGTGCTTAGCCACAATTAACCTTCTTCTGTCATAAGGTTCTTGTTGCCTCCCTTTCCCCATGTCTTCCCCTTCTAAGTTATCAGTCTGTCTCCTCAGTGCTTGTGCAATGTCTGAAAATTAGGAGGAATGAAAGTACACAGCATATGGCAAATTCTTGTGAGTTTTTGCTATCAGGCGCATTGCTGCAGTGCCCTTTGCACTACTTTGATTAGCCTTGCTGTGCTACGTAAAGTATGGCTAATCTTCTCTTCAATATGCTAAAGAGTTGAATGTACCCCATGCAGGATGTTTCACTTTCAAATGTTGTTTGAACACATTCAGCATTGGTTTATTTAGTATTCTTAGCTGTTATATATGCATTATGTAAAGTTAAAATTGTCATTACTGTGTTGAAGCTCAATGCTTACATTCTCCCTTGTCTCATTGTTTTGTGACTGTCCCTTCAAACCATTAAAATTAAGGTAGAGACGTAGCATTTCCTGTGTAGTATGTTGACATAATTCACATGCCTATATTATGCCTTTAGCATGGTGTTAAAGGTTTGTATACAGAAATATGCGAAAGACATATTTAAAGTTTTATTTAATATTATTATTATCTGTGTAAATGTTGTCTACATATGTTAGTACCTCATCATTATCCTGCTTATGTCTCAAACACATTTCTACTGTCCGACTCCTTCTTGTTTCTTACTGGAAACACTTGATTGTACATAGCATGACAGATTACTTATCAGGAAAAACACAACAGTATCACACTCCAAGGATGTTAAAATGTACCACAAAAAGATAACATTCTTTGTTTCTATCCCTGTCTCCAAGTCTCTGTCTGTTTCCACTTCTGTATCATTGCTTTTTACTGTGTCATACTTATTAGGTTCCTGGATGTAATGTGCACATTATGGGATTTTACAATTGTCATGAGGTAACTGAAGAGTAATACATACATTCACCTTTTGTTCAGTCTGGACTTCCTATGTGATGTGATTATGAAATACTCACATTTATCAATTTGCTTTGGAATACTGTCAAGGTTCAAATCTAGTTGTATGCTAAACTGTTTTTGAATGCTTTGTAGCATGCCTTTGGGTGTAAGTGTTGGCTACACACTATTATTCTGCTTCTGTATTAATATGTCTACTCCCTATTGGTACCACTGTGCTCCACATATCTGGTCAGACTAATTATAATGACAAAATTGGAGACTAACACAACAAAAATATGTGCAGAAATGAATCATAAACAAATCTCTTAGTATGTCTGCATGTGCGTTCTATCACAAACTGTCCACCTCTTCCCACCATTCTGTGCCATCAAATAAATCTGATTAATTCAAAACTGTTTCTATAAGCCATGTTTCTACCAGTAAAGGCATTCTTTGTCCATCATGTGTGTTCAAAATAAATCTACCATACACATCAGGGCAGAAGGACTGCAACTGTCATGGCAAATGTGGTATAAATCATGGCACAACGAACATGACCGCAGCACATATCTATTCTGTATTCCATCAAATTCGGATATGTATGTATTTCTAAAGTGCTTATTTGCATGAAGATCTGTATGGAGCAGCAGAAAGTACGGCTAATTCCCATTCTAAATTCAGCACCTCAAGATATGGTTATGCATGCGCCCAGAATGTCGCATCAGGCATTCAAATGAACTTGCCAGTTCTGTGGTTCAGGGAGAGGATTAAAAAAAGTTACAACAAAGAATTATGTGAATAGGCTGCACAACTTCTGTATGTGTTACCGGAATTTTGGAACTGAGGTATGTGGATTTCACACTGATGTTGACTCAATTCAGTCTGTTAATGTACGTATGCAGTCCGATGGTTACACTTACAACATTGTTACACTGGTGTGTAACCTTTTCACACATAATCCATTGCTTTTATTCAGAAGTACACTGTCATATTTACAAAGTGTCTGCTTGTGCTGTCAGTGACCATTGTGCAAGCACGAGCCAAGACAACTGACACTGAAACTATACATGATTACTATTTGTATGCAATCCACTGTTTTACAGTTGTGATTGTCATTGACACCCCATACTGTGAAACAGGTACATGTCCCATACAGTAATGCAGTGTACATGAATTACACCATATAAATGTAAGCAGAGAAGTCTGTAACTGAATGGGCTAAACACAATGCTGTTATGCTGACTTGTCCAGAAACATACATTTGTCCCAAAACCTGTGATGGTCATAACAGTGATGTTTTAATACTTACAAAGGTATATTTTCACATTGATAAAGTTAGATTTCTGTGGTGCAGTGTGATTCTGACTCTGTTCTCTAGGTTGTGTAACTAGGTAGGTAGGTGGTTCAAATTTGACAGCGATAAGCTTGTGTGCCTGGTTCTAATGACAGGGAAACAAAATCTCATCAACAGAGATGCTGCGTCCACGTCTGCTCAGGAAAAGAATTTAAATTTGGACATAGTTCTCTTTGCACTTTATCCCACTTTTTCCAAAGGCATCTTCTCTGCACCACACTGATGAGGTCATCCTGTCAAAAGTCCACTCTTTCCCCTTAAAAGTCAGACTTTTTCTATGGCAATCACAGCTAATATCATGTTCTCTCAGTTGTTTAACTAGATAGATAGGAGGTTCAGTTCTCAAAATGATAAACTTGTGTGTGTGTGTGTGTGTGTGTGTGTGTGTGTGTGTGTGTGTGTGTGTGTGTGTGTGTGTGTGTGTGTGTGTGCATGCGTGCATGCGTGGGTGTGTGTGTGTGTGTGTGTGTGGTTCTAGTGACAGCTAAGTAAAGCCTCAATAATAGAACTGCTGTGTCAACTTCCCTTAAGAGTTTAAATTTGGACACGGTTCCCACTGTACTTTATTCCACATTTACTGCATGCATTTTCTCTGCAACACACTGATGATGGCATCCTGTCAAAAGTGCAGTATCTCCCTCTAAGAGGCAACCTTCTTCTGGGGCACTTGCAGCTAATACTGTGTTCTCCAGATTGTCTAACTCGATCGGTAGGATGTTCAATTCTCACAGTAATGGATTTGTGTGTAGGTCTAGTGATAAGTAAGACCTAATCAACAGATGTGCTGTGTACACTTCCAGTCAGAAGAATTTAAATTTGGACACAACTCCCTATGTACTTTATTTCCACTTTTAACACAAGTATCTTCTCTGCAATACATTAAAGATGTCTTCCTGTCAAAAGTGCGCTCTCTCTCCCTTTCAGAATCAGACTTCTCCTGTGGTGCTCATTGTTAATACTGTGTTTTCTAGATTGTGTAAATAGATAGGTGGTATATTCAATTCTCACAGTGGTAATGTGTGTGTGGCAATAATATCAGGCAAGTATAAATTCCTGAACAGATATGCTGTGTCAACTTCCACTCCAGTCTAAAATGTAACCTTGGAGAGGATACCCCCATCTCCTTATCCCATCTTTACCCGAAACATCTTCTCTGCATCACACTGATGAGTTCATTCTGTCAAAAGTGCACTCACTCCCTTTTCAAGTCAGACTTCTCAAGTGACACTTGCAAATAATTCTTTGTTTTATAGATCATGTAACTCGATCAGTAGGAATGGCTGAATACAACATTGGTTGATTAGTGTGACTGTCATGTACATTTGGCTCCATGGCAACACTGTTTATGTCAAGTTCCACTTTAGAGATGTATTTTCTTTGGCTGAGGGCTACTCTATACATTTCTATTATCCCCAGGCAATGCAAAGTTTTGGAAACTCAATGTTTACATCATGTTATCACAAATGAACTACATCACAGTTGTATTATGACTTATAGTATGGTGCTGGGTGCTGGGCTGGCTGCTGATACTATGCTCTCTAGACTGCAAAGCCAGATAGGTAGAAGGTTTGAATCCAGCAATGATGACTACTGTGAGTTGGTGTATAGATATTGTGTTGTGTAGAAAAGGCTTCTAATGCATATAATATATATGTAGCTGTATGTTGTTCCTGTGCTCCTCAGCCATCTTCTTACCTTTTTAGAAGAGCATTACTGTATTAAACAATGCTCATTTCATCCATTCAAATGTGCACTATCACAGCTGCAAAACAGCAACTCATGTGGTACATGCAATCTAGGCAATGTTATGTACCTTGTGATCTTAGGTAGTCAGTTCAAATCCAACCATTACTCATTAGACTCACTTATATCAGTATGACTGTGCCTGTGGGTAACAATGCTGTCACCCAGCTATCTGCTGGATATATACATATACATATATATATATATGTATATATATATATATATCTAGGTGAGGATTCATATTACAAGGATTTCTGCTCATTATTCATAGTGGTGCTGCGGTAGTATTGTCACCTCACAGCAAGACGTTGTCGCGTTCGATTCTCAGCTAGATCATCTTCTGTGTGGAGGCATGCATGAATGGGCGTGCCTTCATTGAAGGTTGTGCGCCAGGACTGGTAACTCGGCAAGTAAAAATCCACTACCAAACATTAGCAGACTGGAGTTCCACTGTGGCGACTCATAACCAGGATAAGCCGAAAGACACAACAACATTCACATAGATATGCTTTATTGGATAATGATGATGATGATGACATTGTATGACATTTGGCTTTTACAAGAAAACTACTAAGGTATTTCCTGTGACATGAGGAAATGAGACAATGTTCTGCATGGTGTTATCTTAGTAAGACATGTGTTCAAATCTGTGATTTTCCATACATTGAGTATAACTGCCATTCTCCTATCACAGTGAAGATTGCATTATGCATCATATTTGCTTGAGTATACCTAGCAGCTGGCAATGTTGTGTGAGAAATAAACATATAGCAACATTCTTTGAAAGATGTTACTGGCACACATATCCATTCCAGCAATAAGATGACGCTGTGGCTTCAAACAATGAAATATCTCACAATTTTCACAACACTTTTACCATGGCACATTCATTCTTCAGAATATCATGTAGATTGTGTTGTCACAGTCAGGTGTTCAAAACCCACATTGACTGACTGTAAGCATTGTTTGTCCTTATGCTGTTATACATGAATGACATCCACAATTGTTATAATGCATACATTTGCAGTGGGGAAAAGCCTCCCCCACCCCTTTTATCTCATATTAATTGTTTGCAACACAAATACATGATGTAATGAAGTCACACAGATGGATTTTCATATCAGTGTTAAGGCACTGTGGCAGAGATATATGATTCATGCATGTTATTAGTCAGTGTACTTACATAACTTGCTGTTTAATTACAGCTTAGGGACATATTATGTGAATGCACTGATGTTACGTAAACAACAATGCATCCCATTATTATTCTCAATTTTTACTTTAGAGAAGGAAATATAAACTCATTTTTTTTAATTTTCAAACAGTAAAAAACTATAGAAAAATCTAGCGAAGCTAGAATTTCCACTGCGTGATTCTTTAAACCTCTTGTATTAGAGGTACATGGGATATATGCAAATTACCCTTAAGAACATCAGGTGTTACTATGTTTCAGCTATATAGCGATTCTGAATGCCCATGACTTTTTTTTCCTTTCTAAGTTGCTTAATGGACAAATTCAAGCCAATAAAGCCAAACCCACTAGCTGTGGACATGCATATTTCAGCTTTGTTATGGCATCATCACCACAACACAAGTGGACTGTTTGGCTAATTATTATAAGCACAGGGCTGTTATACCCAGCTGATGTCCATCACCTTTAGGATGTCTGCAAAATATCCCAAATAACAAATTAAAACAGTGCGTAAAAAGGTCACACAGAAAAAACAATCAGTAAAAAACAAAAGAAAAATTTAGCCAAGCTAAAATTTCTACTGTGTGATTCCTTAAGCCTAATTTTCTGACAGAAAAGCAGTTGTTCTGTGAATGTCATGGTGTGAGTGCTCCTAGGGAATATGCATTCGGTAATGACTTGTATAGCATATCTACCCAGAGTGTGTTTCAACTGTGGGACAGTGTTGTTGAATAAAACAATTGGAGCAGCTTCCTTAGCTGAGAAACTTTGATATTCGACTGCTCACAGTTGTGTGAACATTAACATATTAACATAACATAACAAGCTCACTGTCATCATTCTGACAAATTCAAATTGTACAAATTATCTTCAAAATTCCTTTACTACTTCACACATTAACTTCATTTATTTGTGAAAAGATCCACTGCTATGTCGTGTGTCAGACACAGTCAATAGACAGCTCTGTTGAATACATAGTATGATAGGGGATTGAATCTGGTAATATGAGTTTGGCAGATAACTGTATCAGACAGGAGTGACTTAAGCAAAGAATCTATTTATAGTACAGGCAACATTTTTAAGGTATCATCCTCCAAGATAGAGGATCCATTCCCATTACAATATGGAAGTGTGTTCATCATGGCTCATGCAATATGTGAATTCCTGTGGCATCACAGGTTTGATACACGTCTTTCTGATATCCGTCCTGGCAAGATGCAAATGTTGAGTATGCCATTTTTCACAGGTATTACTTAATTTCCAAGTTTGAAAGGAATGAGTTGTGTGTCTTCCTCCATGCATTTATGAATTTGTTTCCTTCACGGTGTACAGCTTTACAGCACATGAGTTCTTCCATAACATTTCTTACTGACTGGAATGATGCAAGATCATCATAAAGTGTGACTGGGCCTGCGTTATGACACTTCCCATGTTTTCTATGTATTTATGTTGTTTACATGCTGTTATGACAGCATTTGCTGTAATTTCTTGTGAGCATGCCCAGTATAATCATGTAGTAGATGCTCTTCATTTATGAATGGTGACCTTGAACTAATGAAATTTCATCAAATCTGTGTTGTCATTTTCAATTCTATATTTTGAGTGTTATTGTATTACTGTTCAGGATATACATGAATATGAAACACATGTTTGTCTTTACATGCTTCAAGGTAATATGCCCCCTGTCTATGATTGCCAAATGACAAAAAATGATAAAGCATGTCCCTTTCTGATGTGCATGACACAGCAGCTGTAGGGCACATTTCTTCTTGTATACACATGATGAAATGGAGAATAAAACACTATTGTTGTTATCACACATAAGTTCCCCGTATATACATGTTGCATTCAATAATTGCAGTATATGTTGATAGCCCCTAATGTATCCACTCTCCTTGCAAACTGTTATATCAACTAATCATGTTATTAACATTAAGATCATATTTATTCCCCTTTGTTACACTGTTGCTTTTTGTCCCCCTCACATCCTTTGTTAGCATCTCATTTTTTATTCATGTTCATACGTTGAGAATTGCGAACAAGATTAAATATTATGTCATCATTATGGAAGTATTTATGTTTAAAATGCTTCTTTGTGACATATTCACATTTGAATGCATTAAATTGAGTACATTTTCTCCAATTTTCCTCCCCTCTTACATATGTCTGCACTATTACGATTGGATTCTATGTACTTTCTCCACATTTAAAATCCCCTACATCTTAATTCTCATAATCAGCTTGTCCTTTCTTCATATAAGCTGTCTGCACATGGTTACATAATAGGCTTGCTTACAGGCACCCTGTTTTGTTTACACTACTGCCTCCCTACCCAATGTCATGGCTGACAAACACTGCTACTGCCTATGAAACGGTAGTTATGCTGCATGCATAGTCAGTGATCGCTGCTGCTCATAGTGCTAACTTGCTGAAATCAAGTAGGCTTCGTGTGAAGCCTTCACAGTTATTAAGGAGTCACAGGGTTTATTCTGGAATTTATTTATTTATTTGTTTGTGCGTTTGCTTTTGTTTTTATATGAAGTGAAATGGTGCATTTTATTAAATTCTACCATAATAGAATAATCTCCTTGAAGAAGGCAAATGTAGGTAATTTTCTTGTACTTTCCTGTGTCTAGATACATCAAGACCTGCACTGCAGAATGACTCAGCCATATCTGTTGAAATACTTACACTCTGTGTCAAGTTACACAATACATTTCTCAGGAAACAGCTTCAACAGGGGCAGCAAAGGGCAGGGCCACTGTTTCAAGGACCATAGACAGGACCAGCTGCAGCAGAAATTACAGATGAGGAGTCTGAGAAGGAACAACCACCTGCAGATAGTACTGGGAGACAGAGGCATGCACAGTATGCCCTAGATCTTGTTAAGAGACAATTGATAGCACACAATCACTACATAGATCAAAGCCTAAGATCCCAGAAAGATAAAAAAAGACAAATTAATGCCTGTCAGATTCCATAACCTTTAATTAATGATGTAATGACTGTGTTTTGATAACATCAGACAGAGACAATCTCCAAGTGTACAATTTGTATCTACAGTAATGACATGATAAATGTGGAACCTCTAAAGAGAAAAAAAAAGTTACATAACTGATTAATCTAATATGGAAATATGTATATGCCCCTTAATTAGGAAATTTGTCTGAGGTGTACAGTTATGTCTGTAATATCCTCTATGTCAAATTTTTGCAATATACAGTAACATAATAGGTTCATAGGTTCATAGGAGGTCACTAGGCTATTGGCCCTAGGGCCTTTATAAACCTAGTTATCTTATACCATTGTTCCCTTATTGATCAAGTTGCATGGTCTATATTTGCAGCTCAAGTCCATGATCAGCACCAACTGCCCTTATGCAAGCGGGACATAGGTGATACCCCCAGGGTAAATTTATGGTCTCCCATCCAGTTGTCTTAGTTATGCTTAAATAGGGTAATCGAGGACCTCTGGTTTATGTGAATTTGGGTGTTTGTTACAAAGGAGTGGCAATCTCTGGGAGACATATCTGTCTCTCCAGCATGTCCTGCTAATGTCGCAGGATAGTTTAAGATCCTGTAGGGAGTGAATCTTGCTCCTTTAGACTTGTGGATGTGCAGCATTTCCATTAAGGCAGAGTCTAAAACTGCTCTGTAGCCCAGCCACAAGTCACTTCTCAACAACCTATAAGATACAGAGTATACAGAGTACAGTGACAGGGCCTTCAGTCTGTCCATGTAGGTCATGTGTTGAAAGTCCTGAATTTTCTTAGTGAGAAGCCTCTGCTGTTTCTTCAGCTGCTGCAGGTGTCTGGTGAGGTACATACAGAAAGGAGCATTATACCCCATTAGTGGTCTGATGATGGATGAGTACAGGGGACTTATAACATCCTTAGTTCTGGATGTGATGCCCTTACTTATGAGATGTGCAATGTAGAAGACCTTTCTTACCACTGAGGATACATGGTGATTGAAGTTAGAGTTGCTATCAACCTGTGTTCTCAAATATTTTACCACAGCATTTGAATTAAGGGGGGTGCCATTAATATTGTAATTTGCAGGGACTTCCCCTTTGCCAAAAGAGATGATAATGCATTTTTTTGTGTTCAGTTTAAGTCCATGGCTTTAGCACTAATCATTTGTCTGTGTATGCCCTTTTTGTAGTATGCCAATGTTGTTGGGGGACTCGACTCAATGATTGCACCCAGTTTGCAGTCATTGGCAAACTTGGTAAGCCACAGACCATCTATTTTCACTTGGACTTTTGAGAAATAGATTCCAAACAGTAGGGGGTCTAGCACAGATCGTTGTGGTACATCATTGGTAACTGGTCTGCTGGTAGAGGTGGAATCCCCAACTTTGACTGTAAGCATTCTGTTGCTGAGCCAGTTTGTTATCCATCTAGTGACATATTGATTAATTCCCAGCTGGGTGAGATTCTCAATGATGCTTGAGTAGAGAATTGTGTCAAAAGCTTTGGCTAAGTCAAGATAGGCTGTCTGTACTCTTTTGCCTTCATCCAGATCTTTGGTAACATTCTCAAATAAGTCCACCAGGCATATTTATTTATTTATTTATTTGTTTGTTTCAGTTTGATTATCGGGGAGGTCTACTGGGCTTGGGGGCCCGGGGAGAAAAGCTCCAACAGGAAAACAACAGTAAGCATGATCTACCCTTAACAAAGCCAAAATGGGTCAGGTCAAGACTGTGAAGGTCACCTATGTCTTTGCTGATAAGGTCCATGATGATCCTGTCCATAGCCTTGCAGATAAGGCTAGTTGGCATTATGGGACTATAGTTCCAAGGGTCAGTTGATGGACCCTCTTTGTGCAAGGGAATTATTGTTACTGTTTCCCACTCTGCTGGGACAAAGCCAGTACATAAACTGTGGTTGAAGAGACTGCCAAGTGATTACACAAGGTCCTGTTTTAGACCATTTAGTAGGCAGCCTGGGATGTTATCTGGTCTCACAGAGGCTGTGTTTTTGCCTATGGAGAGTGGGGGTTATGACCTGCTCTTTGCAGATACTAGATAGAGGAATGGTGAGAGGTATGCTTTGGAGTATGTCTGGTGGGGACAGAAGGGTGAAGTTTGTGCCACATCTGTCTGCTAGCAGGTTGGCAATGTCCTCAGGGTCAGTATGAGTGGTACCATCCCCTACTATTTCTGCACAAAGCTGGGCCTTCCCTTTTAACTTTCTGATGAAGCTAAAGAATGCCTTGTGATAATCCTTAGTTAGGAATGCTAGTTTAGCTTTGTAATTGGGTTTAGGGGACTTTATAAGGTATATAATTTACTTATCCAAGCTGTGGAAGGTTTCCTTCCTCTGCTGAGTCAATTCCTTCTTGTTCTTGGACATAAGTTTCTTCCTCTTGTTGTACAACCTATTTATGCCTGATGTCCACCAGGGTGGCTTGATTTTTTTTGTGAGGACCTTGTTTTGTTCAGTTCAGGTACAACTGAGTCTATACATTTGTACAGGTGTTTCTACAGTGCATTTGTGTAACCTCCCTATAGGAATAATTTCTGACAGTGGCAACAGGGGTTTGAAACTATTTATGCCATTGTTAAGGATACTATAGTTTGCTTTGCAGAAATTTTTCATCCTTTTTGCTCTTGGGGGAGGGGGGTTAGGTATGATTGTTACTTCAAATGAGACTGATTTATGATCAAACCTTAACAGGGAGGGCAACACACAGGTGGTAGTGCAGAAACACCCTGTCTTGGTGAGTACTAAGTCTAGGACATTTGAGTCCCCTGTAGGGGTTCAAACTATCTGTTTCAGAGCATGTGTACTAACGAAGTCTATAAACCTTAGGACAAGCATGTTTGTGGGCATATATGACTCCCAATCGATGAAAGGATAGTTGAAATCACCCACAACCAAGGTGTTTGGCTGTATAGTGAGTGACTGAAGTGGATCCAGGTATGCAGAGTGGTTCTTGTGGTTCATGGTGGGGGACCTATAGCTAACAATGATATGGAAGAAAGTTTTACCTACAGTTAGTCAGACTTGAAGTAGCTCTAGGGAGTTGCTTTATTTGACCAGTCTTAATGTGCATTTGTCTTTAATGAAGATGGCTGCACCTCTGCCTTTGGTTCTTTCATGCATGTTTTGAGGTCAGAATGTGTAGAAGGCATTGTAGCCTTGCATGGCTGGATTGCTGTCTGCAACCTTGAACCATGTCTCTGTGACTGCACAGATATCAGCATCTTCCAAGGTAAGGAGTGCTTCCAGTGAGTGCAGTTTCTGATTTAGACTCCTAGGATTAAGCAGCATAACCCTGATTTTGTCTCTAGTTGTTTTTTTGTCAGGGAATTTTGTTGGTATGACATTGCCTAAAAAAGGCAGTATGGGGTAGGCAAGTACCTTTGCCAGTAACCAAAAGCCAAGAGGCAACAGGTGAAGACCACATCTGGTTTGTTGCTATGTGAGTGAATTTGGAAAGCCCATGACTGAGCCTTATTCCAGCAATCCCCAAGTCCAATGAGTCCTTGGCTGCACACCTGTGCCACAAGGCTGCAGAGGGTCTTTCTTAATGTAAGATGGCTGGTTTTAGTGCTCAAATGATACCAAACAGTCTACATTCAGCAAGCCTGAATCTAGCCTATGCTATAAAATGCAGATGTAATAGAAATTCAATTAAGTGCAGAAAATTGCAGTCACAACAGCAAAACATGAATGATCACACAAGAGTGGAGACCACAAACTTTCCTAATGTAAAATAACTGGTTTGGAGCCCAAGTGCTTAAACCAGAGTAAGACACTTTTAGAATAACAGACACAATAAGCCTTCAAACAGCAAATTTCAGCTTAGAAGGGTGTAGGCTATCTTCTCTTCCCACATGAGTTTAGACCACAATTCTTCCTAATGTAAAATTCCTGATTTAGAACCCAAGTGCTTAAACCAGAACAAAGATGCTTAGAATAACAGGCACAATAAGTCTCCACCAGCAATTCCCAGCTTAGAAGGGTGTAGGCTGCACTCTCTTGCCACAAGAGCCCCAAATCTTCCTAATGTAAAATAACTGATTTGGAACACAAGTGCTTAAACCAGAGCTAAGACACTTGAACAACAGCCACAATAAGCCTTCATCAGTAATTCCCAGCTCAGAAGGGCTGCATCAAGCTTTGCAATTGACCAGTCTCTATAAAATATGTAACAGGACAATTATGCACTCATTTACACAACTATATCAGGAAAAAAAGCTGTAAATACCTAATGGTTCCTCTGTGTTACAGGCAATACTTACTGAAATACAGTGAGGTTAACAATTGTAGAAGAAATCATTCACAAATGAGTAGTAACAAAAAAGCATAAACATTTCTTCTGCAATACATACTGATAAATGTAAGTTTGTGAATAAGCAAACATTAACTATCCACTATGTGCATCAGACATATATGCAACCCTAAGTCAAAAATGCATTTGTAAAGTACAGGGTATAGTCATCTTCAGTTGTGCAGGGTAGGGGTATGGTGGCAACAGGATAAGGTTGACACCAAAGTAGTGAGTGTGTGCAAGTAAGAAGCATATGTATCTATCAGACTATACAGTGTTCAGGGTCAGTAACCACAGATCTATAGCTCTCAACAGTACTGTTTAGATAGCCTGTATCTGTGCAAGGTGGTGTAGGCAAGTGATTTTTTCAGTGTGTGCATGTCTGCATGAACACTATCAAGCAGTGTGCTAGTACAACATCCCAGCATCTTGGACAGGTGTAAGCTTTGCATGGTAATATAAACAGTTCAGTGGCATTGCACACAGCTAAGAGAACCACCTCTGCCAGTGGTTGCACTGTTACTTCCAAGGCCATTGCTAGAAGTTGTGGTACTATGTGAATGTGAGCAATGTCTGCTGTACGAGCTCTCATGAACTTGTAGCTACCATATGCAATCACTGACTGAGCAGTGGATGCAGTGCAGGATCTTGCATTACCAGATCTGCTTACACCAGAAGATGTAATGGTTTTCTGGCCACATGGATTCTCACCCTCCCCCAATAGATGTTCTATCACAGACACTGTCTTATCCACTGTGAAGTTCATCCTGTCCAAGGAGTCATAACCATGGTTCAGGCAACATTTAGTAGTCTTAATATCTCTTCCAGGACCTTTGTGGAACATGCCTGTTCCACCACTATGGCTATACACTTATATCTGGTGGCACCTAATGACACACCAGCATCAGGAGGAGGGTGGACAACAGACTTCCTCTGAGCATCCCTGCCAACCCTGCTTTGTGTTACCACACCCTCATCATGGCTATGGAAGAAGCTTCTAGCTCTGCAACCAGAGTAACCACACTACTGTAATTAACTGTATCACCATCAACCTATCCTTTATCAGAAGTTTCCATGTTTTGGATATGTGTTGGCAAACAGACTATGTCCAAAATGTAGGTAGGTGATGTCAAAGTTACAACCTCAGTGTCAGACTGACCCTCTGCACCCCTAGACTGTGCCTGTTCATTGCCACCACCATCATCAAAGGTTACCGATACTCTGACATCAGGTGGTTGGAGTTCCACAGTGCCAGTCTCAGGATCACCTATGACAACAAGCAATAAACACAACAATCAATGAAATAGAAAATAAAAATGATCACAGATTTTCCTTATTGAAAGCATAGAATGTTAATCTTATATAGACCTGAATATACCTTATATACAGCAATACCAATAACAAAATATGTGCTTACCATGTGATGGTGGTCTGGCAGCCTGTAATCCAGATGTTCCTGTTTATAAGGGAGGGAAACGAAAGAAGACTGATAAGTATCGCAACACAAATGAAGCAAAAAAAAAAAAAAAAAAAAAAAAAACAGTCCCCTTCACATGTGCAGATTAAAATGTTTTCATAAAAAATGTAGTGAACAGTTGGATTCCATCCCTCAAACACCCTCCTCTAGTTCTCTATTAATGTGTCATCTGACTCACAATTATCACTTGCTCTATGTATGTATATGACATGTAGGATATACCCATATAAAGATATAATGATGCAATCGGTCCTGTGTTTGGGCTGCTGCTCTCACTCCCGCTGTTCCCCAGATTGCTTTCCCCCTTCTTCACTGAACAAACAGGAGATTCCTCCCAAAGAGAAAAAGACCATGGACAATTCGCTTGAACTATAGTGAATTTTTTCTGAGACCCTTTCTCCCCTGCTAAGGAGACGCAGTCTGTTCCCCAGATTGCTTTCCCCCTTCTTCACTGAGCAAACAGGAGATTCCTCCCAAAGAGAAGAAGACCGTGGACAATCCACTTGAACTATAGTGAATTTTTTCTGAGACCCTTTCTCCCTTGCTAAGGAGATGCAGTGTATGTAATCTCTTGCACATGTTTATTTTTATATCCACTACCTAACCTTGAGCAGCACTCTACCTCAGTGCACGTGAAAGCAGCCTACCACTGGTCCCTGCACAGGCCCCCCCCCTTCCTTGGTTTTTCAGTCTTCTCCCCTAATTGCCTCTAGCTAATCTCTATAAACCCAACTTATCTTTGGAACATTCTTTCCTCTGAGTGTACCTCTGTCCTTTTCCCACTAGGTGGCAGTATACTCCAGACTAAAGAACTGCAATAATCCTTTCTCCCTGCTCCTCTAACTTTCCCTGCTTAGAAGTATCACTACCCTACCCCATAGAACCAATAATATTACCTCCACACACCTATATACTTACATTTAGAGTGTATTTCATGAACCAAACTCAAAACTCCTAGTATAAACAATAAAATAGTTTTCAAACACATGCCTACACCACTGCTGTAGTTCTCCTTCACCTGCCTCAGGTCACTAATTGCTTTTCGGGCCTTTCGCCTCCTTGGCTCTTCCTGCTCCGTTTGCCCTATGGGCTCACTCTGCTCCCCTACCCTACCCCCAATTCTCACCCACCCTAGTGCTCCTACATTTATTCCCCCTTCCAACCACTCCCTCTACTCCATCCAATCCACATACACCTTAACCCGCCCCACACCTTAACTCACCCCTTCCTCCTCCTCTGTCCTCTCTTGACCACTCCCTCAGACTCCTATTACCTCTTCACCTTCTTTCTCCATCACCTCCAGCCACACTCCAACTACCATGCCCTCCCTTCCTTCCAAAGTCATTCTCCTCTCTTTGTTCCATTTTCCTTCTATTATACCTATATCAAATCTCCACCTACACTGATTCTCATTTACACTCTTCCCCATTCACTCCACATCACCTCCTTGCATCCCACTACCATAACGTCTCAGATTCTTTATTTCACTCCCACCCTATCCATCTCTTAAAAGTAAAACATTTCCCAACCTCTAATATTAACTTCAAACTTAAACCTAATCCTTACTACTCTCTTCCATCAAAATTCAAATCTAAAAAACACATCCTCCATCCCTCTTACATTAATTTATCTGGCGATATTCACCCCAACTCTGGCCCTAACTCTTCTCCCACTAATCTCCCCCACTCCAACAGCAAACTCTCTAACAAAAACCTCAAATTTCTCACTATTAACGCCCAATGCTTAAAAAATAAATTAACCCTCTTCCATGCCTGGCTCAATCACAATTCTGCTGACATAGCTGCTATCTCTGAAACATGGCTAAAACCCCACATTAATGACACTGAATTCCTACCTCCAGGATTTCATTGCCTCCGATCTGATCAACCAAATAAAAGAGGTGGTGGCGTCACTCTAATTTACTCCAATCTCCTCTCCATTACTCCTTACACTAACCTCATCCCTTCTTTCAACAACACTGAAATTGTAATTGGCTTTCTAAAAATAAACCACCATAAAAGCATCTGCATCATTTGCCTATATATCCCCCCTGGTAACAATACTAATACTCTGGAAGACATCCTCTCTTGGACTTCCTCCAATATTAAGCTAGAAACCTTCATTTTGGGTGATGTAAATATTGACTGGGGAAAAATAAATAACTCCAATCCCACAATAGCCATCAACCTATTCAAATTCACCCAACTTACTAACTCTATTACTCGACCCAACAAAACAAATCCCCCTGGCTCTATACTTGACTGGATCCTAGTATCTCATCCTAACAAAGTTGTAAAATCAGGCATTACTCCTGACTCATTAGGAGACCATTTCCCTGTTTTCGCTATTCAAACAACTCCCTCCTCCCCTCACTCTCACCACTACATTCAAATGCGTAACCTATCTAACTTCAACCCCACTTCTTTTACTGACTGTCTAAAACTAATCAACTGGAACCCCCTAAAACACTACCATTAGATGAAGCTGTTGATTTCTTCAATTCTACATTCATAACTGTCCTTAACTCCCAAGTCCCTATTAGAAAAAAAAGAATCAAAACAAATATCACTCCCTGGCTCACAAATGACACAAAAAAGCTAATGCGACAAAGAGACAAAACTGAGAAAGCCCACATGAAACTCAAACAACCAGAAACCTTCCTTAAATATAAGCAGTTGAGAAACCTAGTCAAAAACAAGTCATTAAAGAAAAAAAGTCTTACTATTCCAAACTACAAGAAAACCATGTAAGAAATCCCAAACTATTCTGGAACTCCATAAATTCCCTCCTTAAACCAGGTACAAAAAACAACCCCTCCCCTGACACCAGCAAATCTGACCTTGAAATAGCCTCCCTTTTCAATTAATTTTTCACCTCCTCTATCGCAGAACTTACCAAAACTTTCACCAACAACAACCCTTTCCCCCTCCCTGCTCAATCTTCACTTCACTTATCTCCTGCTCCCTCTTTTGAATTCAAACGACATAATAAAGAAACTTCTCCACAAACTAAAGCCTTGTTTCAATGCCCCTGACAGCATTCCATCCTCCTTCCTAAAAATATCTTCTGACACTATTGCCATACCTGTCTCTATCTTTATTAATAGGTCTCTATTTCAATCCTACATACCCAAACTATGGCGCTCTGCCTTCACTCTGCCTCTCCACAAAGGTGGCAGAATTACAATGTCTCCAACTTCCACCCCATAGCCATCCTCTCCCCTATCTCTAAAATACTTGAAAAATCTATACACCTACAGCTCTTGCCATTCCTTACCAAACACCAACTACTCTCTCCTACCCAACACGGCTTCCGCCCTGGACACAGTATTACCACTGCCCTTCTTTCTTTCCTGCATTCTATCAACTCAGCATGTGATTCCGGTAATATAGTTTCCTCTGTTCTTCTAGATTTTTCCAAAGCCTTTGACACCATTTGTCATTCACATCTTCTAAACCACCTCTCTAATCTCAACCTCTGTCAGAAATCTCTTTCTTGGTTCTCCAGCTACCTTTCAAACAGGTCCCAAGCTGTGAAATGGGGCCAAGCCACCTCTTCCTTCCTTCCTACCCCTACAGGAGTACCCCAAGGCTCTATACTCAGCCCACTACTATTTAACATCTTTATTAATGACTTCCACAAAGCCATCCCTAACAACAAAATTGTGCAATACGCCAACGATTCCACTTTAATCTGTTGTGCCCCCAATCTAACTGAACTCAAAGCCCTAACACAGAGTGCCTTCTCTACCACTGAAAACTGGATGCTCCAAAATCATCTCGCCCTACATACAAACAAAACAAAGATCCTCCTCTTCTCTCCATCCAAATCTTCCTCTCTGGATAAGGACTCATTTCAAATTACCAGCCATAACAACTCCAACATTGAAGTTGTACCCTCTACCAAGCTTCTCGGTGTTACTATTGATGACCAACTAAAATTTCATAACCATATCCAGCTAAACATCAAAAAAACACACATAAACTTGGCCTACTGTACAGAAACAACCACTTCCTCTCTCCTCGCACCAGACTTACCCTTGCCTCTTCCTTCCTCCTTCCCTCCCTTCTGTATGGTGCTCCCCTCCTCACAAACTTATCTTCCTTACTTACCTCCAAACTGGAACAATGCTACAACAAAATCTCCAGATTTGCCACCAATGCCAAATCCTCCTCACATCACTGCACCTCCCTCCACTCCCTAAACTGGCTTGAACTCCCCAACCACCTTGACTTTCACCAAATAATAATAGCCCACAAATTACTGTTCCACCCTACCAACTGCCCTGCTCTCTCTAACATTCTACAACCTTATACCCCCCCCCAGACCACTTAGATCTTCTCAAGAAAACCTAATCACCCTTTCAAAAACCAAAGCACCCCGCAGGTCAGCTACTCTTATCCTTTACTATAGCCAAAAAATGGAATGCCCTGCCCTCAACTCTAAGATCCTGTACCAACCTTAATAACTTCAAAACCCACCTCCATTCTTACCTCAATCGAAACAGGAAATGCAATTGCTCTTTGCAGCCCATTCCTCCCACACTATCTTCCCACCTCTCTCCAGGCTAAACCCTATTACCTTCCTTTACCTCTACTAAATTCTCACCTCAGATAACTAAATAGCAATCTCCTAATCTTATATTCCATTAGCCAGTATTTTCCTCCGTAACATTTGAAATTGCTGTGATTTATTCTTTGTAGCTAACTGTTATTTCCAAAGCAACTGTCTCTGAATGTTTATGTAATTTGTTGTAGTGTTTTATGTAATTTTATGTAATTGTTTTAACTTTTAAACTGCTGTTTCCTGTTGGAGCTTTTCTCCCCGGGCCTCCACTGAAAACGGGCCCCAAGCCCAGTGGACCTCCCCGGTAATCAAACTGCAATAAATAAATAATAAATAATTTGCATTTTAAATACATGGAAGGTCTACTTGTGCCACTCTAGGTCTGTCTTTAGCATTTAGCCAAAAGGAAGGGATAAAAAAACATTAATATAAAAAATGCTTTTGAGTGAAGAGAGCAATTCACTTTTTAATGTTACACTAAAAGCATTATAAAAAAATTGCAATGTACTTTGACAATAAAGAAGTGTAGAAAGTAGCTCAGTCACCAAACATTGTGTTTTTTATCGACGTCTAGCTCTCTGAATCCATACAGTCTCACAATACAATGCAAGGCCATTAGATACACAACTATCTTTATAGAGAGAGTCAGCCCTGTGATCACTGACAGTCTGCAAATGAGGAATTAAATGATTAGAAATCCTGAATACCAGAATCTGCACTAAGTGTGGGGAATGTAAACATAGTGTAAGGAACTACAGAACTTCATGAGCATGCTATTGCATTGCAAGTATGGCCATTGAGAAGTATTACCTACTTGCAGTTGTCTATGATTACTTTGACTGCAGGAACAACCAGGATTTTACATTCTTCCCTCCTTGATGTACACTTACTGTGAGTGTTTCAGGAAGGATAGACTTGCCAAAGTCTGAATGTTCATTGATTGAATTAAGACAGCAACATTCCTAACATTCAAATGCTGGCTTTAATTACCACAGTTATTGCCCTTTAGTAAGAGATGTTGTTCATATTGAAGGGTGAACTTTAAGCATTGATACAGATAACATATGGAATAAAGCAGAGATAGAACTGCTATGTATAAAGCAGATATAAGGGAATGCAGCACTATTTAGAAAGAAAGAAATACACCTGGAGTGTTTGAAGACTTTGTTTAATATTGTGTGAGTGCATGGGTATCTTACCTTTTGACAACATCACAATAATTTCTGTTTCACTGTCAGTATGACTTGATACAATGCAACATTATCAGTACATCAAATTGTTTTTTCTTTGCAAGTATTTATTCATTTATTTGTTTATTTATTTATTTGTATTTGTTTACTGGGATGGTCTACTGGGCTGAAATGAGCCCATTTTCAATGGAGGGCTGCGGAGAAAAGCTCCACAGTAAAATGTATGATGCATCAAATCAATACATAGATACAGATATCAATGCAGTACATTAATAATTTGCCAATACATCAATATAAATATCAGTACAATACATCATATTAATACACGTCCAAATATCAGTATAAAATATGTATAGGAAGCAGTTTATCATAATGAGTATAGTAGTGCAAGAGATGTAGAAGCAGTTGAATGAGCTAGATAATAATCAGATGCATTATAAGGATACTATGGAATGGTGGAATGCTTTGCACAAATTGATACGGGTTTATATTAGATGTTTGAACTCTTAGTTTGTCGAACGCCGAAACTTCAATACCTAAATGTCGAAGTATAATAAATGCGACAGGCCAATTAAGCAATTTTTTTCCATGGGAAAAAAATTGCTTGCCTGTCATCGGGGATTTGCCTTTTTCCCCGATATAGAGCAATCTCGGAGTGGGTATATTTAGATAGGGGGGTGTGGGAGGGTGAAGCCCCCCACTTGATTAGGGTTTTAGAGGGTTTTTTTTGCGTATTTGGCCTATCGCATTTATTAGATTTCAACGTTTAAGTGTTGATGTTTCAGCATTCGACAACCTAAGAGTTCGAAGATCTAATATAGACCCAATTGATACAGCTTGGTATAGTTGGGTATATCTTTTGATAATACACTCTTAGAGCATTTTTACCTAAGAGAAATTATAAACTTGCATGAAGTTAAGCCAAAAAGAACCAGATAAAGTCATAAGCTAAAACCAAGAAAGGCAGAACGATAGAGGAGATAGAGATTATACAGAGAAGTGGTTTGTTGTAGTCCTGAGAGATGCTGGGAGGGTATTCCATAGCTTGGAAAAAGTAAAGGAGTAGAGCATCTGACCAGCAGACAGACTGGGCTTTTCACCTTTCAGGAGCATTTGACTTTTGGACTGAAGTGGTCTATTTGGATGGTACTGAGTTAGTGGGGAAGAAAGGGCAGGGCAATTTGATGGTTTAAATATACGTTTATGTGCAGGGGTTAATTGTAGATATGTAAGATAGTGTGGGAGTTCTAGCCAGATCTATATTAAATTCTCCAAAGCCAACAATGTTGAATCTGACATTGTCAACACAAGAATAGCAAAACTGCAGAACATCGAACAAGTAAACGGAAATCTCCGAAAGGAGAGATTTCTGTTTACTTCAATGTAGTGCGGTCTCAGAGTTGGTATATTTAAGTAGCGGGAGGTGTGGGGGTTGCAGTGGGGCTTGCCCCCCCGCCTACACCATTTAGCTTTTTTTTTTGTTTTGTTTTTATTTATTTTTTTCTGAACATTCAATGTTTTAACAGTTTGATCACTAAAGGTCGACCTTTAGTGATTCGAACTGTTAAATATTTGATGTTCTAATATAGACCCTTCTAGGCAGTTTAGCAGATGTAGTGAGGCACAATGTTGGGATGAATATTTTGCATTGGCCATGGATTTTGCAATTTTATTATAGCAGGAGTCAAGTTTGGATTTAAGAAAAGACTGGGTATTAATAAAAAGATGGGCACTGTAAAATAGGGATGGCAGCAGAAAGGAAGTGGACAGGGATGGTTGAGGAAGTATTTGTATTGATAGAGTGTCCCAAGTTTTTGGTGAGTTTTTTATATTACTGTGAATATGGAGGTCAAATGTTAGATTTTCATCTATGATGGCAACTAATAGTTTTGTATTTGGGATAAAATCAATGATTGTGTTATTTTGAGAGAAGATAGTGAATTTGTCCTTGTTCAGAGAGATATTTTTACAGCTAAATCATATGAGTTTTGTTTTTTGGGGGGTTAGGGCATGATGATTATTGGTCATCCAAGTATCAGTGGCAATGAGGGCACTTTGTGTGAATTGTTGCAGTTGTGATGTAGAGTTGTTGGTGAAGATGATGGCTGAGTATTCTGCATATTGGATGACAGTGCCTTGACTGAGGATGGTGAGGAAGTTGTTGATGAAGATACCGAACAACAGGAGCCCTAGTATAGATCCTTGAGGTATGTCTTTGGTTGTGTTGAGGAATGGGGAGAAAGACTTATGCCACTTAATTGACTGTTGCTGATCTGTGACATAGCTTGAGACCCAGTTTAGGGTAGAGAGAGCGATGCTGATGTTAGGCAGTTTAATGAGAAGAAGGGGGTGGGAGATAGTATCAAAAGCCTTGAATAGATCAAGAATGAGAGAAGAGACCATTTTTCCAGCATCTCTGGTATGGTTGACTGTGTCCAAAGAGGATAAAATGGCTGTGGTAATACTGTGCCCAGGCCTAAAGCCTTGTTGAGTGGGAGAAATGATTTGGTTGTGTAGCAGGTGATTTAGAAGTTGTGCATGGATACATTTTTCTAGGATCTTAGAAAAAGGTGAGAGAATGGCAATAGGTCAAACGTTGGTAATATCTGTGTTGTTCCCATCTTTGTGGAGAGGGAGAATATATGCTTTTTTTTCCCAGATTGGACTGATCTATTAAAAAGAATACTGATGGGATAAACAATAGAGTTGGCTGATAATTGAAGAAAATCAGGAGGTAGATTTTCAGGGGTGTTAGTGCCAGGTTTGATTTTTTTAAGTAGTTTTTTAATGGTAGCTGTAGGAATAGGTGAGAGAGAAAAACAGGACAGGGTGGGATCTATGAGTATTTAGGGATGGTGAGTTTGCAGGAGCTAAGTTGGTTTGAGGAAAGTTGTTGGTGAGATTGGTGATGGCATTTATGAAATATTTATTTATTTATTTATTTGACATTTGTTAAACAGGTTAGTCGGACTAGGCTGCAGAGCCCTTTTCATCTGAGACCCGAGGAGAAAAGCTCCACATATAAACAGATACAAAAACAAAACATCATACAATATTAACATACAAGTGTATATCCACTGGAGAAACAGAATACAACTTATAAATGAATATGTTAGACTACAAGAATAAAAGTGAGGGCATAAACAGCCATGGTACCTATTAAGTATATAAAATATAATAGAAAAAGTTAGATTTTAACTAACAATTACTTACCAGAGAGAAATATGAGTTAAAGAGTGAGGCTATTTTGGTAGGCGTCTTATCTGGGGTGGGGCATGGATTGTTATTGGAGCCTGGTTTGAGTAAGGAATTAATGGAGCTCCAGAACCATTAAGGATAGTTGGGCAAAAGTGGAATAGGTCTCTGATTTGTTTATACTGGTGTTTACTTGGTATTGGGGTATTTTTCTTTATCTGTGTAATTGTTCTTATTTACCCTTGTTCAAGGGATCAAATACATACAGGTTCCTGTTGTAAATTAACAAAGTTGATTAAACATTGGAAATGTAGAAGTAAAATATTTGATTCCAGTTTTTTTTCTCTGTCATCTACACACCATTTGACAAGTGCATCCTTGAGGGAAGCTAGCTAGATGCCAAGCCAGGCTACATTTAAGCCAGCTCTCTGATTTGGAAATAATCAAGATATACTGATTAGACATAGAACTGGTGCATGCTGAGTGTAGCATGTGAGCACATCACATGTAAGCACATGCATTGTGAGGTAGCCCTATACCTGTAGAAACCAACATTTTTCTGAGTCTATGTATATTGGACCCTTGAACATGTCTGTAGCATATGGGAGATGCTGTAGGAGTGCCTCAGACAGCTGCCAGTCACATCCTGTTGCATTTCCTGGCAGCAATGTGCAACAAGGTACATGAGTACATACACGTACACTCTACAATCATGGACTGAAGAACTGCCATGCAACATTGTATGACAGTGCCAATGTTTCCTGTGTCCTTTGTGTGATAGATTGCAACCATGTTCCTATTAATATCTCCTGTACCTGAATCAGAACTAGACATAATAGAAGGTGGTGGCCATTGTTGAATTGCCTGTTTGTGTGTTCAGCAGATGGCATCACTACAAATATCATGGTAAGACACCCTGGTAGTGTTCATAATGCTGGTTTACAGAGGGAAAGTGATCTGAGAGCCATTTCTAACATGGTGACATATCTAAGAGACTACTACTTGGTATGTACAGGACTGCAGCTATCATGCAATTAGAATCTACACCTATCAACAGTATGCATGACAGCAATGTATGTGTTTTCTTCTTCCCACCAATGATTAACTGTGGTTATCCACTTTTGAGCCATATCTATTATCCCCATACAGTGCTGAGAATGCATGCAATGAATTACTCACTGAGACACAAAATATTATTGAATGTGTGTTTGCCATGCTGAAATCCAGATTCAGATGTCTGGACATATCTGGGGGTGCACAGATGATTACCATGTTAACCATGCTGCAAAACATCTTAACAGCAAAATATACTGGCTTTCAAATTGCAGGTTTGGATGAACTACATCAAGAGCTCCACATGTCTGATGATGTATCACAGCTGTCAAAGAATGAGGAGGACACAGTGGGGAGAAGAAATAGATGCTGTTGAAGGACAATGTAGCCATATGTCCAGCAACACAGCAGCATCTGGCACACACCTCTGTATCATGGCAAACCACCAGTACACAAATGCATAGAGTAAACATTAATGTTCACATGTTGCCCCACAACAGCAACACAGATCACAAGATCACAGCTAATGGCAATGACCTATTTGGTGTACACATTGAACATCATGCATAACATAAGCTTAAGGCATACTCTTATTAACATATACAATACACTGACAGGAAACATCAATGAAGGAAGACTGTTCACAAACTACATCACCAAAGAGGAGCACACAGACATGTGTGGGACACATGAGGTGTGCACATTAGTTGTCATTGCAATTGTGATAGTGTGAGGTTTTGCCATCATTACCAGGGAAAATAGGGCAGTGCATGTGAAGCATATGCCAGCATAGTTAGCTGAAATTTTGTAAATAATTTTGTACCATTTCAGTATCACACTAATTTGTCAGATGCACATATTAAAAATATGTCAAAAGTATTATTATAACTTATTAAATGTTTAGGTTTAAACAGAGAACTATAGAAGGGAAGAATAGAGGTTTTTGAAATTGTTTTATAGCTTTCAAATACTGCAACAGATCTTAGTAAAGATCTCAGTGTGCATTGTGCCAGAATCAGGTGATCAAATGTGTTGTCATTCTATAACCAGCACTGACAGGATGGAACTCTCACAGTACTTTGGTTTGTTTTCTTTTCTTTTCTTTAGAACCTGATATAAAATTTATGTCAGTTATCACAGTTCAGTTCAGTTGAGTTCAGTTTAGTTCATTCTGTTAGAAGCTTAGCACGTTGTCTTGTGGAAGTAAGCATCTCAGCATCTAATCTTGCCTTGCTGTATTAATTAAGTTAGTTATGGAATAGTTACTCTTTACATAGTCAGAAAACAGTGAGATTAGTTAAGTATTGTTTTTCTGCATCTGTTTGAATCTGTCCAGCTGTGTTATTTTTATTTCTACTGTGTTTGTAACTCTGGTGTTTATTGTACTTAGATATTTAGTATTTTCATGTTTTCTATTTTATTATTTATACCTTTCATTGTGGTTGGTCTTTTAGAGAATACTTGTAATATCTTGAGAGTACTTGTGCTTATTTAATGACACCTTGGCCATTCCAAAAAGCTTTGCTGCTTTGGTTACACACTACGGTTTATATTAGTATTGTTTTACTCAGTATAATTGGATACCCTTGTAGGAGCCTGAGAGTGGTTGACTAGTGGCAGCATGGTTACCTTACAGTCTGGGCAGAAGGGGTGCAACTAGTAAATCTGTGCCAGCCTTTCCCAGGACTGTGTGTGTAAAAATCAAATACCCAGATGTGGATGTGTCAGCTACTTGGAGCTGGACACAGTGCTCCAAAGTGAGTCTTGTTTGGGATCTGAAGAGGCAAAGAGTCCAGTCCCAGGTCTGGAACACATTCCCTGTGTCCTCTTGAGAGAAACTTTGCTTGGTGCAAAGAGATGCATTTGAAAACACTGTGTAAATTAATTCCTGCTTTTAGTGACCATTTCTCACAAGTGTCAGTGGTGAGGATAGAAGTTCCTTCATTACTGCCCTGGGAATAGACAGGCCATCACAACACTACTAGGATTTCATCATACATATTAATAGCTTGCAATTTTATCCATCAACTATCACTGTCAGAAGAAATCTAGCTCCATGACATGTCTGAGAATGTATTAGCAATTATGTACTACCCTAAAATAGGGGCCGTACACTAAAAGTGCTGCCACACTTGCACATGTTATCATTGCAACATGTCCTTTCCAGGTAACATATGTGAAAACATGCAGAGCATCAATGACAGTGACCACAAAACATATATGTAACACACATCAGTGTTGGGGATACAGCAGCATTGGTATATATAGATATTTGTGCAGATTCAGTCAGATATGGGAAGGCATACATGGGAAAGACAAGTAAGTATGGTGATTGAAAATGGAAACAGTTACACATAAATGCAGTACGTGCTGGGCTTAGATATGTGCAGTGCCATATTAAAATGCCATAAATGCACAGGTTCAAATACAGAAGCATAGTTGTACATGTGTGAATGGCAGATAACACATGTAATTGCAATATAAACATCATTCCTATCTGCCACTATCAAAGGATGTCCTCTTACTGTCATTGGGATAACATTCTGCATAACTGTCATCAATATCATTACTAACATATGCCAATGTCAAAGAGGTAATACATATCACAAATTGAAGCTATTCACCTAGATCAGAGAAGTGATCAGAAAATCCTGTGTATCAGACATTTCATCAATCACATACAAATAAATTTGTCAGTGGTTAGCACAACAGCCATCACTGCTACATGGCCAACATGAAACAACACACAAATTGTCAACTAAACTGGCAGTGCTACTTTTAATGCTGTCTAGATCATCCAAACTGATGTCTCACACTGGGATACTGGCTGTCTCAGCCATGTCTCAAAACACCTGTCCCATGTTGTTCTACCAAGGATCTGGATGTGGTGACTCTAGCCACAGTATGGTAAGGATGATTACTGTGATGTGACAATCTACACGTAACTGCTGGACATAAAGTCGAGTGGCCAACAGCAGATTTGCATGCATTTCACAATACAGACATTGATATCCAATGGCCAAGTGTGGGTCTTATGAAATGGAGTCTGCCTTTCCCCACTGGAGTTAATCTGTTTAGTCCAGTTAGGGCTCATAACACCCCAGTTATTACTATGGCACTGTTCTAGCACCACACTATCAAAGCTTTCAACAGACCATGCAACAGATAATGCACAGTCATTCTGTGCAGCCAGTCCTTTCCATGTCTGTGCTCCTGACCATAATGTAACACACACAGCTGATGTGCAACAATAACAGCGGCATGGGCAAGTAAACAAAAGTCAGATCTATGACATTGCTGTAAACATTCATTCACCTGTAATAACAGACAGATATCCTCTGATGTGCATACAGCAAACAGGGGTCCTATCAGTTCAGAGAAAAATCACTTCAGCAAGCAGCATTTTCAGTACACTTACATAGAACATGCCATTCCTCAAACTGTTCCTACTGAAATTGTGGTACAGTGAGGATCAGGAAATTTGCCCTTACTCCACTGTAGTGTGATCTCAGAGTTGATATATATAATTAACGGAGGGGAGCGTGGGGGGCACAGCACCCCACAAGAGTAGAATTTGATGAACAGCATTTCTGATGAAATGCTGTTCACTGAAGTGTCACTTTGATGAAGTGATATAGACCCACAAACAGAGGTATAACACTCAGGATATAATACAGACACATACTGGAAGGCCTGGGCTGATGTGTAGATTGTTGGTGTCCTATACAGGTGAAGAACACAGTAGTCTTGAAGTCACAGGTGAGACTGTCAATAGTGACGTGCATGAAACAGAACGTGTTACCATTTACATCCTTCCCGTTTGGGGAGTATGTCATCTGTCATAATGCACATCCTATAGTATGACAAGGCACACAGACATCTAAATATGGATATGCTCCACAATCATGAATGCAGGCAGAGCCAGAAGAATACTATGGTACACTTTAACACAATATGGACACACGTTTGTGACAGACAGTAGTAACAGGAATTACTAGCATGACCTGTGTTGCTGCTTGATGGACCTATGCAATTGAAAAAACAAAATATTACACATCGCTGGGTGTGCTTTATATATATATATATATATATATATATATATATACTGTGTTGGTAAGATAATATGCTGTAACTATTACATGTATCCACATCATGCATATTTCCATATTCATGGTGCAATTCTGCTGCTGGAGCTCAAATATAACTTCTTCTTTTGGCTTTTCCCGGTTAGGGGTTGCCACAGCGGATCACCTGTCCGCTCAAGATTGACAGTGGAGTTTTTACAGTGTCAAGGTGCCCAACCTTTCACAGAAGGCATGCACATACAGGCACTCATGCCTAGGACCACATTAGAGTGTCCAATCCACCTACAGCTCAAATATAATAATATGTTAATATTTAAGAAATAGAAATCCATAATGAGGTAGTTGTGTATGCTGCAGTGTTTTGGAATGTAGGACATACATGTTCATCCTGGAACACCTACTTCAATATCTCCTTCAGGCATCTGCAGTCATGACTGGTTGTATGGTTTGATGCTAGGAACATAGTTATCTCATATGGGGATGTCAAGAGTGGCTCACAACCAGTGGCATTCCTTGCCTTCTTATAGCTGTGTATTCCATTAGCTGCACAGAGGATCATGTCAGAACAATATTGCTGACAGGCTTCTTTGGATCTGTTGTGACCATCCACAGCACTGATCATGTTTGGCAGGTCTATCCAAACTTCATTCCTCCACACAGTATTTTCCATCCATCCAGGAAGGCTGTGTCCATGCTGGTGCAGAGCTTCAATTATAATTTCAATTCTCTTTTTGCAAAAACTTGTGTCCTCTACTTCTGTTTAACATCGGGAGAACAGTGTGATATGCACATGTTATACTTTTTATAGGAGCTCACATATTGACATGATGATGTTACAAGTATCTGTTAACCGATTTGCTTACTTTTCATTTACAGTGCAAAACTATGCAAAAGAATCATTTTCATGTATATTATTGGCATGTATAGAACAGAATGTATATGAAAACAATGTTTGACTATGTAATACACTTAACATCACATATAACAATTAACTAAGGTCATATGTGGGATTTGAACTCATGATAGTTGGTATCAGAAGAATTGAAAGAAAACCACACAGCCATTGTGCCACATTCCCACTAGTCTAGTAATGGTGCTTCCACAGTCACAGGCACATCCAAACATAATGACCATGGAAACTCCAAGAATGTCAGATACCTGTCATATGCAGTCACAGTTAGTGATACACAAAATAACAACTGTTATGCAACACACATAATAGAAGTTATACAGAAACAGTGAAGAAAACAGTACTGCATATTGAAATGAACTGTTATGCACTCATGACTACATTTCAACACAATAAACAGTGGACAGTCAAAGCCATCCTCATACTGTTTTATCAGATTAAATGTGCAAATTACTACTACTACGTTATTAAGCATCAGAGAGCATTCACAAAATAGTCATTGAACATATCATTTATGGAAATTCTATGAACTTGTCAGTTTCCATAAACATACCACAGACAGTACAGGTTAAAGAGAAATACATATTGATATATTTTTATCCATGATGCCCAAGTGTGGGCAGTCTTCAATGCCTTTGTAAGGTGTAGATTTGTGGTGTACACTGATTTACCCTCATCTATTGTCTTTGTAACCCCCTTGAAGATATCAACAAATTTAAGTAGGCAGGATCAACCCTTGATGAAAATGAACAGGCTGGGGTTGAGAGTTTGTAGTTGTCTATGTCATTATTTATTAGCTCAATAATGGTCTTTCCATTGCCTTACAGATAATATGGTCAGGCTTATGGTTCTATAATTATCCCAGTCCATTGATGCCCATCTTTGTACAAGGGGGTAGCTATTACAGTGTTGCTCATGGCTAGGTTCATACCTGAACCTGACATATATTCCATAATGCCTTCTTTATATGTAAATCCAAAAAGATATGCAGTAGACCAAATAGATTACACATGGAGTTAAAAGGATGAAACTGCACTGTAAATCCACCTCAGTTCCGTACTTAGGTAACTTAAATAATTAAAATTTCAAGTGTGAACAAAACACCATAGTTTATTTTAAAACAATAAAGTGACTAAATCTTTCATCCCTGAAAAATCACAGGATATCACCAGAGTAACTTTATACCATAGCATTACCATTTTTTAAAAGAAAAAGCCTGCAAAAGCTGCAATGTTACAATCAGGCCATTCTACTTAAAGCTACAGCACACATTATTCCAAATACAATAAATACACACAAGTGATAACAAGCTTATAAACAGTTTTAAAAACATTTCAATTCATATTTCAGTTAATATAAATATATGAACCACTCTCAAAATTCATTTTGAAATCAAAATCAAATATGTTTCCTCATTTTTTATAAGCTTTACCGAGCCATCTTGCCATTACATATTTGTAAACCAAATCTATTCCAAAAAGTAGCTGTCAAGCTATGCATGGTCAGGGTGCTTATGAGATATTAGTTAAATGCCTTCAACTTAAGAAAGCAAGAGAGGGAAGTTCCTTCATTTAAACCATGGGGTCCAGTGGTGTTGTTTTTTATTTGCCACTTAGATTCTTTACACTCAAGTTTGATTTTCCATGGTCCCCCTCTGGAATCAACCTCTATTACTTCAGTAACAAAAAAAATAAAAGAATGGTCATTGTTACTTTGGATCTGTTTCTATAAACTCTTTCTAGTGTCTTGCTTCTTCATGTCCCTTAAATGTTCATAAATTATATCTTTCAGTGCCCTCTCCATTTTAACAACAGAGAAACAAGGACACTGTGAACACAGGGCAATGTATACAACTCTTTCTGTCTTACAGTTGCATCTCCTAGGGCATGGCATTCTCTTTAACCCTTTAACCATTACATACTCCCCTTCCTTAATATAAGGACAATAGGTGCATCTACCACATTTGACATCAGGTTGTATCCCATTTTGCTGCTAACTGATGCTTTTTCCCTTTCCAGGAAGTTTTTCATATTACTGTCCCTCCTGAAAGTCACTATAGGATGGTCATGTACATTTTTCATATTTAAACCCCTATTGTAAGTATTTTCCAATTATGTCTCAAAATATCCTGGATACATCTAGCCTCATTGATATAAGTAATGAAACCTCCTTTATTAAATTTAGTATCCTTAACTAAACTTCTAGTCTCCCCATCTTTACTACTACTTAATAGGGGTTTTAAAATAATCCACTCTTTTTTTGTCTTGCCTTTTGGAATATTTCCTATATCTTTATATGTCCCAGGGTGGTATATCTGAAATCATTTATACTCACATGCACTATGACTGTCATATGTGTATTAGTGATGTAGGGACTTGAGTGCATGTATGATATGGTGAATCCAGGCACCTAACAGTTGACTAACTGTGGCCCTTTCCTTGCACATCCTTGTGACTGGTGCTTTAAACAATGTAGAGGTATGCCTTATGGAATTTTGAACTGAATCAATGTGACTCTTAGATGTATATTTAATGGCAGGTGTTGTTTGTGCTGTGTGTGTGAGTTTGTGCATGTTGTTGAGGGTACTTGTTTCTTAGATTACATGTAAGTGGCATTTATAGCTTAGGTAGGTTTCTTTAAGACTCTCAACATATACAGATCTATGTGATTAGTCTCAGCTATATAGAACTGGAGTAGTATAATGTTGTATAATGGGTCTATATTAGAACATCGAAGTTTCAAAACTTTGAATGTTCTAATATCGACCCCTATTCAGCGAAAGCTGAAAACATCGAACATACAGAACAGCAAATTTTTTCCTAGGGAAAAAATTTGCTGTTCCAAAACACAAGCACACCAAACAAACAGCAATCCACACACATACACCTAAAATCTTACACCTAACCCTACACTAAACTATACACACACCACTAACTATCCACTTACCTTAACCCAAACCCTAACCCTAAGGTCCATCACTATCACGCACTCACCTCACCCGCGCCCTAACCCTAACTCACCTATCCTGCACTAACCCTCACTTCCACACAATTGCACACTTACCTGACCCGCGCCCTAACCCTCATGTCCACACAATCGCACACATACCTAACCCACACCCTAACCCTAACTAACCTAACCCACACTCAATCGCACACTTACCTGAACCCGACCCGTAACTTTCCACCACAGCGCTGAAAATATCGAAGCAGCAGAAATGGACAACCAAATTCTTTCCCTAGGAAAAAAATTGGTTTTCTGTTGCTTTGATATTTTCAGCTTTTGCCGAATAGGGGGTCGATATTAGAACATTCAAAGTTTTGAAACTTTGATGTTCTAATATAGACCCTTGTATAACATACCTCTCAACCTCTTAGTACAAGAAATCTGGTCAAAGCCTGAGAAGATGGAGGTACAAAGACCCAGAAATAAGGACATGTTTTAAATATTTATTTTATAAACTTAGTAACAGGGTTTGTATTAACATGCATCTTTCTGAAGGATGTGAAGTCTGAAACTCAAATGTATGTCATTATTTGGTGACTTCAGTCCTCAGATCAAATTTTATGAGGAGCAGACCAAACATATGAGACACAAATCTGGACATTCTGGAAAATCTGGACAGTTAAGAGGTATGTTGTATAATATTGACAATCTGTTTTTTTTTTTTTTTTTACTGGCTTTGTGAGAGAACTTCATCTACAATAACATTGTATAACTACATCTCTTAAACACCATGTCTATTTAAGTAATAGGTGATTGTCATTAAACATGAGATAATTTCTACATTGTCTCAGACTGCCCATGTTAACCAAGTTGGCTACAGTGACAGATTGAAAGAGCAAATCTATGGTTCCAGATACTTACTAATGTAGGCACAAATTGGGTGGGGGGTGTAGTGTTTAGGATGTTTGTAGTTGATTTATTGGTGTGTTATCTGTTTGAAAGAACACTCTAACTCCCCAAACAACCTCTCTCTGTAACCACTGAGTTAGTGCATTTTTGCTCATAGGTAATGCATTGATTTGGGGTATACTAATAAGTGTGAATGGAGACAACTTGGTTTAAGCACCACACCTTGCCTATGAGATTGCCTTTGAGATGCAACAATGTACCTCTGCTTAAATTTGTGATTTATATAGCTGTAAGTGGGAAAAGGCTCTAACTAAGGTTCCTAAGAGAAAGTCTGAAACTGAAAATATCTGTGTCTGTTGAATACACCACTGTGCTATACTGCCCAGAATGCTGCCACCAACTGTTTAAATTCCATGAAAGAAGTAAAACAGCCAATAAGAAAGTAGCATAGCAGCAGTCAATAATGTGTACCCCTCAGAACAGCAGCAAGTTACTCTCTCTGATACAGAATAACTATCTTGACTAGGAAAAAACATCTAAAATTGTACCATTTACCAGCCCCAGCTAATACCTATTAGCCAGATCAATCAACATGTGTTTACCTTAACAATCCTGCAGGCTAGTACATTCACTGCACTTGCAATGTACTCCTAAATACAGTTTTGGCTGACACATTTAAAAGTACAGAAAAACTGATATTCCTGTTAAGCATCAGGACAAAGATCAGTCAAATATTTACTGTTGTACAAAGGAATGGATTTGTAAGACATAGCATTTAGATTATATAAGCAGATATCTTGGTTAGATGGAAAGTTTTCAGCAAAAGCACCCTTACTATGCTGTGCACATCCTGAACACCTGCATGCATTTCTGTTCATGTGCAAACAGCCAAGTATCTTAGTTTTGAGGAAATTGTCATGTAACATCTAACATCTACAGATAGAGCCATTTTACAGCATGCATTCTCATCAGCATACACAGGGATGGAGCACTTCGCTGTGCACATCCTGAACACCTGCATGCATTTCCATTCATGTGCAGACAGCCAAGTATCTTAGTTTTGAGGAAATTGTCATGTAACGTCTAACATCTGCAGATAGAGCCACTGTACAGCATGCATTCTCATCAGCATATACAGGGATGGAGCACTTCCATGTCTCACACCATTAAGTGCCAGTGGAACCATAATAATACTGTATCTGTATTTTGAAAGTTTGCTATCCATTGCACAAGTAAAGTCCATGTCAATACTAATCGTTGTGAGGAAGCTGAAATGCTAACAGTTTTCCATTTTCCATTAGATTCTTCAAGGTGAGACATCATGGCTGGAGAAGGAGAGTGTAGTATTCCTTTTATTGCACAGAGATAGTGTGAGGAGTAACCCAATACTTTCCTTTCGATCCTCCATAAGCAGTAGAGCTGCTCCTGAAGGAGAGCTATACCATGTCATGGTGTTAGGCTAGAGCTTGAAATAGCTTAGCTGAAGCTGTTACCCATGCTACTAGCATCCCACACATGACAGAGCAGTGCTGTTACCATTACAATGACATGAGGAGTTGCAGTCCTGACCTCCTTCCCCAATGAGAGGAAGAAGTTATGGCAGAGTCACCACCTGCATGCTGCAAGTATAAAGTATAACTTAATCTGGCTACACATATAACCTGCTTCCCTGTGACATTCACAAATTATACATTATGCTATTTTTATGTCTCTAACTTCTAAAGAAATTGAAAGGAATAGGCAGATACACAGAACCAGATTAGTGTGGCTAAGATAGCAGTCATCTGAGTATACATGCTGGCACAGAAATGGCAGGATTTTAGAAGTAAGAATAGCAAGCAGTAAAAATAATATATAACTTTTATACACCAATGCCACATCTGTCAGTACTGGCATAGCTCAAGGGTAGTAATATGGCTGTGCAATGTTAGAAATGTGTTTCAGCATGTTTCCTCCTATAGAAGTGTGCAAGTGGATCTTCATGTTAATTTTCTTTGTTGTCACATTCTCAGGATGCATGTGGGTTCACTTAGTTCCAGCTTACCACAGCTGCCACCAAGCCTCCTGCCAAACTGTACCGCCTGTGTCAGGTAGCCTTGCAATGAAGAATGATAAAATAGTACCCACTGATAGCAGTGTAAGTGGAGGTGACACCTTTGTCACTCATCTGTACCTACAAAACTTATGTGGGATAGCATCAATAGGATCTTGGGTGTCAGTACTGGCCACATGGAATACATGCTCCAGAGACTCAGTGAGTCACATCCCAGCCCAGCACTCATTCCACATTCTGCGACAGGCCCTGGGATGAGATAACTGAGGATGATGACATATCTCACACTAGGTCTCAGTTGGCAGAGTATGCATCTGTGAACACCCAGTTCTGTCCCTCAACCTGATGTTTCCCTCCCTTTTGTGTTCATGCCAATCCCTGTAGGTTTTACAATTTTTCCCTCACTATTGTCTTTAGTCTGCTTGTCTGATGTCTACTTTGCCATTGTGTCCCCCTTCTTCGTTCTGTTACTCCACACTCTGTCAGTTATATCTGTCTTTCCCTGCAACCTAGACTGGCTTACCCTCATTACTCCCCTTCCTTCCTTAATTTTCTCTTCTTTTGGAAAAAGGGCACCTGTCTCTCAATACCTCACCTCTATCCTGCTCATTCATTATTTGCTCACCTTCTGTCCAACACTCTGCTTCCTTCCCCTTTTCGTTTCTTTTGTTGTAATCCCATGATTTGTTAACGGGTTTGCTGACCTGTAAGAGAGGTGAGGGGTGTCTTGGGGATCTACAGTCTATTATCTCTGACCTTACTACTGATACTAAAATGATACCCATACCTCACCCATAACTACTAGAAGATACTGCCCTCTATAGCCTACCTCCTGACTGGTGTGGATCAGAGGTCAACAACAGATGTACCTGATTTTCATTGGACATTAGTACACAGCATTTACAACAGATGTATTGAATCTTCATTGAACATTACTACACAATAATTATAATAAATGTATCTGATCATCATTGAACATTACTACACAACAGTTACAACAGATGTATTGGATCTTCATCGACCATTAGTACACAGCAATTACAACAAATGTATTCACTGAATATTACCACACAACAGTTACAAAATATGTATCAGATCTTCACTGAAAATTACTATACAATAATTACCTTGTAATGTAATAGTACAGCCCGCCATTCAATGGAGTAGTCATAACACGAAAAAGCTGTGGACTTTCTAGATGGAAGGAAGCCCCTTTTTGATGAAGAGATTTCCCCAGAGATCAGTTTACTTTTACAGAAACATAAATGGAGGGCTGAGATTACAAAAAAAGTAATAATAATAATATCTGTGGCCTTTATAGTTGAAAATCTGACAGTAGATTTGATACTGAATATTTATACAATAAATGCCCAGTCACTGCTTTCTCATCAGATGTCAAGTATTTACCAGGACTTTCTTCTTGCAAACCAGTTCTGTTCATGTAGTCCTTCTCCAACACCACTGCTTTGGTCTCCGGTAATTTCTTACCTCCACAAAATACATCCAAACTCTTCTTTGTGACTTCTGATTTGGGCTTTTTAACCCCTTCTTTAAATATACTTAAGTTAACACAACATTGCACACACACGCACACACACACACACACACACACACACACACATATATATATATATATATATATATATATATATATATATATATATGAGAACTGTTTATAATCTCAAAATACTGAAATGTCGAATTTCAGTATTTCAAGACTATAAACCCGAATGTTTAAAATAGCAAAAGTTCATAATCGCAAATTTGAAAAGGAGTTTAACATAGCGAGACAGCTTTAAAAAAAGCAACGGGGATTCTCCGTTGCTTTTTTAAAGCTGTCTCGTTATGTTAAGCTCCTTTAACATTGCGAGACAGTTTGTAAAAAGCAACGGAGATCTTGCTTTCTCTGTTGCTTTTTTCAAAACTGTTTTGCTATGTTAAATGGGTTTAACATACTAAGACAGCTTTAAAAAAAAGCAACAGGGATTCTCCGTTGCTTTTTTTAAAGCTGTATCGCTATGTTAAACCCATTTAACATAGCGAAACAGTTTGTAAAAAGCAACGGAGATCTTGCTTTCTCCGTTGCTTTTTCAAAACTGTCTCGCTATGTTAAATGGGTTTAACATACTGAGACAGCTTTAAAAAAAGCAACGGGGATTCTCTGTTGCTTTTTTTAAAGCTGTTTTGCTATGTTAAACCCATTTAACATAGCGAAAACAGTTTGTAAATAGCAACGGAGATCTTGCTTTCTCCGTTGCTTTTGCCCACTTTTCTGATGTATTGTGTAGGCATACATATGCGCAGTACATCAGAACTGCCGCAGAATACCAGACAGCTGCAGAAGGGCAGCAAGGAGGCATTATACAATGCCATTATTTAAGAAAAGTAATTATTTTTTTTTCTTTAATAATGTCATTGTATAATAGCAATAACCCACTTCTGGGTATGGGTAATGCTGGACTTACCCACGGTTGGCTTTGCTTGGCCACTTGGGCTTTGACCTCGTGACCAAACCACACCAACTGTGGGTAAATCCAGCATTACCCACACCCAGGCGTGGGTTATTGTGACTTTATGTATCTGCTTGTACAGCTGGACCCACAAACTAAGCCCATTTTGTAGCTTTATGCAGGCACTCAGAACTGGTCCTTTATTGCTAGGTCTACCAGTAGTCTAATATAGGCATTAGATACTGCTCTGCTTTTGTCCTATGACTCAGAAATGCATATCTACCTAAATAGATATAAATATAGATGGATAAATATATAGATAGGTGGATCTGCATTTAGATATACATACATATATGGGTTTGTATATAAGTCTAAAAATTAAGGCTAACGACATCAGTATACATCTTAACTGCATTCCTCTGAAATCAGAACTAAAAATAGTACTTTTTTGCAGAAAGATGCAATGTTGCTGTCATTTTAAAAACCTATAGCTAATTAAAACATAGTTTACATAATCTGGCAAGAGTAGAAACATTTGAAATTCAACTGTCTACTTCCTTAAAAGCTAACACACTGTAGACAAAAATGAAAAAGGAATTATCATGAAGTCTTGTTCTAAAAAATACCACAAGTATTTTGAAGTGATAAAGAGATATTCCCTCTTGATGTTAGAGTAGAATGCATGCTAAAGGATCTTCTGTAAATTGACTGTTACAACTTTTACAAAACAATCAGAATAAAATAAGTTATTAAATCATCAATTTTATAATGGTAGTATGATTACAGACTGAAACAGATATATATTTCTTTACTAAACTAATCCTTTTATTCCTTACAAATGATGAGCCTTAAAAATGGCATAATTTTTCCATTAAATTCAATATGCAGCTGCTCCATTGTCTTTTGTGGTAGGAGCCCAGACTAATATACATAATTAAGACAGAAGATACACTTATACCTCTCACAGATATTTAAGATCTTTGTCAAAAAGTAATATATTTTCTGTGTGACACATTGCTGATGCTGTGGTTTTCTAACCCACTTTGGAGCTGGGTACCTGGTGAAATCAAAAACTTCCTAGTCTTAGGGGGAATGTGGGCAAATATTTATTTACACTATCAGTCTGAGGTCCCATTTCTTATTCTTTTTGTAAGTGAATCACTAGGAGTATATTGCAGGAAATCAGTTTGGAGAGGGGTGTCATGGGACAATACCTAATAGAAATTAGCATTTTTATGTATTAATTAATTAATTAATTAATTAATTAATTTATTTATTTGTTTATGCATGTATGTATGTTATATTTGGTAACTGAATACTCTGACTGGCATGAGAGGCATGGCAGCCCCCTTTTTTCAATAAATAGATAACCAACCAAGCAGATAAAATCACCTTATACCAAATGTAAAAAATAAACAGTATAAAAAAATAAGGCTACCAGGCATGGCTTAAAATCAGACCAGATTAAGTGCAGTGTATCTACATGAAAGCACTTACCTGTATTTTAATAAATCTATGCTTATAAGCTGTGCCTGGCAGCCTTATTCTTTTATACTGTCTAGCCCCCTTTTTTCAGCAGATGCCTGAGAAGAAAAGCCCTGCAATACTATAAAATTAATCTGTATAAAAGATAACTTTAAAAAAAGTTAACAAATAAAAAAGAATACACATGTTAAGGAATGTATAATAGGTTCTCAATTACTTTTAGCTATCACACAGAATTTATCAGAATTATAATACAATTTAGGAGTTGAAAGACAATATGAATGTACTATGGCATTATAGTATAATCAACGTGGTTGATAAGAGATAAATAGAGGAGGAAATGGTTCTTATGTACAGAGCAGTAAATATAGACAAAGATATGGTGGGGGATCTATATATTGGGAGATTGACTTGTACCAAATTAAAACAGAAGGTCCAGAATAAAAGAGTGGGTAGGCAGATAGTTATAACATGTGGCATCAATAATTATCCAAGGGCTGAACAATGGCAGAGCCAAGATAGTTTTGGATGGTTACTGAGACTTAATTTGAAACATTTTTTTTTTTGTATTTGTCTGATGGGGGAAGGAAGGTCCACATTTTTACAAAATAGTTAGAATAAAGTGTGTTACTTACTGTGCTGTGAAATTAAGTTGTGGCAAGTAACATTTTGTCTTGGGTTTTCAAAGTTCTGTTTGGTTTGCAATGTTGGATCATATTGTACAAGACTTAGCATTTGTTTGGATTATAGATTACGTTGTGTACTGGGTCTCTATCAGATGACTGAAGTTTCAAAACTTCAAATATCATATGGTTGGGACCAAATGATCGAAGTTTTGAAACTTCAAATGTTTTGGTTGGAAATTGTGGTACAGCATAAAATGGGGAAAATGACCCTTTTCTGCAATGTAGTGCGATCTTGGAGTTGGTATATTTAATTAGCAAGTGGTGCGGGGAGGTGATGTTAAAAACAGAATTTGTTTTAAATGCTCAAAGTTCTGAAACTTCAATCATTTGGTCTAAGCCACATAAATTTCAAAGTTTCAGAACTTTGATAATCTGTCATAGATCATGTGTACTATAAAGAGCTGGGAGAGAGGGAGGCTATGAGAGAGTTCAGACTATTTTAACAGTTTAAAAACTTTGCAGTGCTGAGGTTCATAAGGTATGTTTGCAACAAATATTGCAACTTTTTAGTAACATTGTTCGAGTTGACTTCTTTGTTGTCCTGGCCAATCAGTAGAAATTTCTGAGGCATATACTAGTGTTGGCAGTGAATATGATTTAACTAATGTTTCCCTAGATTTAACTGCTAGGATTTGTTTGAATCAATATGACAGTCTGTGTTTTTGGTTGGTCTTTTGGGCTGCTACAAGAATGTAAACATCAGATTTCATGCTGTCATCTATTGTGAACCTTAATAGTTTTGCACCTAGCACTAGGTACATTTTAGTATTATAGGTTCATAGGTTCATAGGTTCATACTAGGCTATCTGCTCTAGGGCATTTATAAGCCTAGCCAGAATGTGTTTGGCTTTTGCCACCCATTTTAAATTTATTTTGCTATGCCCTTTTTCGAGGTTAGTATACTGTGCCTCTGTCTAACAGTGACACAGAAGTGATACCCGGGGTAAAACTACGATCTCCCATCCACTCATCAAGATTCCTCTTGAAGAGAGTCAGTGAGGGATTCTGCCTAACCTGGACTGGGATTTTATTCCAGAGTGAAGGGAGCCTCGGGGTTATGAATCTGTCCCTCCAGCATGTCCTATTTATTTCAGTGCTGAGGTTCAAGTCTCTCAAGTGTGTAGCCCAATGGGATTTGGATTTTCTCAGGTGCAGCATGTCCATTAATTCCGGGTTGGACATGGCTTTATACGTCAGGCACAGATTGCCTCTGAACAGGCGGTATGCCACTGAGTAGAGCTGGAGTTTCTTTAACAGGGCAGCATATGGCATCTGTTTGAGCCCTTTGATCCTCTTGGTGAGGTACTTTTGTGGTCTTTCCAGTTGCTGCAGGTGTCTTGTAAGGTACAACCCAAAAGGGGCATTGTACTCAATTATGGGCCTGATGAGGGATGAGTAAAGAGGCACGATGACCTCCCCTGATCTAGATGTGAATCCCTTCATGATTAGGTGGGCTATATAAAATGTTTTTCTAACCACTTTGGGCACGTGGTTGTCAAATGAGAGATTGCTATCAACTTGGGTCCCCAGGTCCCTAATTACTTCTTCTGTACTTGATGGATTATCACCTATGTGGTAATTTGTGGGCACTTTGTTTTTGCCAAAGGGGATGACTATAAACTTTTTGGTATTTAGCTTGAGGCCATGGCTCTGGCACCAGTTGCCTGTTTCTATGAAGCCCTTTTAGAGGATGCTTGTGTCGGCTGGAGAGTCGATTATGGCACCCAGTTTGCAGTCATCTGCAAACTTGGTCAGCCACAGTCCTTCCGTGTTGGCCTGTACCTTTGAGAAATATATACCGAACAAGAGAGGTCCCAGGACTGAGCCTTGTGGGACACCACTTGTAACTGGTTTGGAGTCTGACATGGCTCCAGCAATTCTAACCATGTGGGTTCTGTCCTTGAGCCAGTTTGCAATCCATCTAGTGACATAGGGGTTTATATTTAAGCTGGTGAGCTTATCTATAATGCCCGAGTGGGGTATTGTATCGAAGGCTTTTGCGAGGTCCAGGTAGGCTGTGTGGACCACCTTCCCCTCGTCAATGGCCTTGGTGACTGTTTCAAAGAAATCAACCAGGTTTAAGAGGCAGGATCTGCCCTTAACAAAGCCGAACTGGGTAGGATCCAGTGTTTGTAGGTCCCCAATATCTTTATTTATGAGGTCCATGATGATCCTTTCCATTGCTTTGCAGACCAAGCTAGTCAGGCTTATGGGGCAATAGTTTCCAGGATCCATTGAGGCACCACCTTTATGGAGAGGGACCACTGTTGCTGTACACCACTCTTTGGGCACATATCCTGTAGTAAGGCTGAGATTGAACAGTAGTTTTATATTTGGGTTTAGCTCTTCTTGGAGTTCATGTAGGACGCAGCCCGGGACACCATCTGGTCCCATTGATGGTGTGTTTTTTGCTTTGGAGAGGGCGGCTCTTACCTGAGCATCTGAGATGTCAGAGGGGCAGCACTCTGCTGGGATAGATATTTGCCCTTTTGGTGGGGGGGGGGGGAGAAGTTTGCGCTGAACCTGTCAGCTAGGATGTTGGCAATGTCTGTGGGTTCGGTGTATTTTTTGTCATTTTGGACTAATTCTGAGCATATCTGGGAATTACCACCCAGGTTCCTAACATAACTAAAGAAAGCCTTGTGATTATCCTTAGTGTCCTGTGCAATTTTTCTCTCTCATTATTTGCTGAGATTATGTTAAACTGGTCTTTTTTATGAGTGTATGATTTAGGAATGAAGATGAAGAGTTTGTTTTGTGAGGATTAGTTGCAGCTGTAAGCTATCTAGTGAGGATTCTAATCTTTGAGAATGATTATTGTGAAAGTTCATGTAGTCTGTATAGAGTTGGGGCAGAGAAGATTAAAGTACAGTTGTCAATGTATTGTATTAGTGTCATATGTTTTGTGACTAAATTTAGATCATTTATGAATGTTCTAAACAAATGTGGCCCACGTTTAGCTATTTATTTATTTAACATTTGTTAACCAGGAAAGTCTGAATTGGAACAAAGCCAATTTTCAGTGGAGGCCTGGGGAGAAACCTTCCAGATGCATGTCGTTGTAACATGGGAGGAAACCGGAGCACCTGGAGGAAACCCACACGAACACAGGGAGGACATGGAGACTGCACAGAAGGCACTCCAGCCAAGAATCAGACCGGAGAACCTCTTGCTGTAAGGTGACAATGCTGCACCACTGCACTGTCCAAGTATTAATCCCTGTAGCACACTGACTGTAAAAGTCAGGAAGGGCAAGTGCTCATTTTGCCATTTTACTGCTTGATATCTAGTAAACAAGTTGCTTTTAAACCATGACAGGCAACAGTGAGATAGGTCAAGTGAGGAAAATTATTAAAACAGAATATGATGAGAGACTGTCTGACAAGTCTAGTTTTTCAGAATTTCTGTTCCTGATGACAGTATCAAAAAAATGCAGAGATACTGTGGATGGGTCAGAATCCTTGGGGACAGAAAGTTACTTGTAGTTAGGTGCTTGAGGATCTGCAAGTGAGTGAATTTTTCAAAGATTTTGGATATGGGATATAATATAACATCGGGTGTAAAAATAGAATACTCATTGGACCGTCTGCCTTTGTGAAGAAAGGCAATGTCTGTTATCTTCAAATTTGATGGGCAGACCAATCCATGATGGATCTCTTTATTAGTATTGCTACTGGATAGACAAGTGCATCATCAACAGATTTCAGATATTCATTGGGGAGATTGTCTACAGACAGTGAGGAGGTTGTTTTCAATTTGAGGAGCCATCTTTTTTTTTTTTTTTTTTTTTTTTTACAGAAGAGGTATATTCAGACTTTAGAGAGAAAGGATTCAAGTCTTACTCAGATGTCAGTAAGGGGGAACAAATATATTTGGTCTTACATTTGAAGAATGAGGTTATAGTTTATAAGAAATGATTGTTGAACTCATTTGCTCTTTTTATTAATGGGGTTACAGAATATTGGTTAGGTTGAGGATTATGTCCTACATTCAATAGATTTTTGATGGATGCCCAAAACAGTTTTGAATTGTTTTGATGTATAACTACTAGGCTATAGTAGTGAGTTTTTTGCCTGATTATACATTATGTTTTGATGTGGTCCTGAGGCTTCTCTAGGTTTAAAAGGCAGGTTAATTTTTATGGGTTTGCTATAGTTTTCTTCCCTTTGCTTCTCTGGATTGAAACACATTTATAAGAAATAGAAAAAGATGAAACAATCTTTCAGAAATTAAATAGGGTCTGCAGTCTGCTTAATCTTACCTCATCCATCTGGGTAGGTAATAGCAATGCTAGCTTAAGTCCAACCTACCAGCCTGTAGTGTAATCTGTCAGTCACCTCTGCCTGATATCCAGTCACTTCTGTTCATACACTGATCAGTCTCGGGGATCATAAAGATAATTGTAGGGGAATTTGTTCAACTGAAAGGTTAACAGCATGTCTGAGGGGTTTCTGCTGCATGACCCTGCCAAGTGCCTCATTTAACCATGATCCAATTATGAGTATAGAAACTTCAGTAGACATTTTTCATATTAGTATAAAAATATTTTCTGGTTTGTTTTGTATATTCCAAGTAGCTTGTATGTATATTTTCTGTGTCATTCTTTTCTTGTATTTAAATAGAAGAGAATGCAATAAAAATTATATTTGAAAAAATATATATATTTTTTGATGCAAGATGTGTGTATTTCTTTTATCCCAGACAGTTTTCATTGCATGAGCCTTCATTTACTTTATTTAGTACTTCAAAAGGGCCTTGCTAGTTTGTAAGAAGCTTGTTTTATAAGTGGGTACTAATACAAAGATATTACCTCCTGCTTTGAACACTCTCAGACAAGCATTTCAGTTACAGGCTTTTTAATGTGCTGACACTGCCCTCTTTATATGCTTTCTACTACAGACATGACAGTTCTTAAGTTCTGTATGAAAAATGTCCTACTGCACTTTAAAAGAGAGTGTCTTCTTCCTCCAACATTTGCTGTATCTAATAATTCTGAGGGGGTGTCTGTCATCAACAATTCAAACAGTGTGGCTCTAGTTGAGGTCTGGGGTACTTTTCTTACAACAAAAAGCAGATATGTAAACATTTGTCACTGTTTTCCCAATCTATAACCATAGAACTTCATAACATAGACTTTACAGTTTTTCTAAAATATTCAGCTAACCATCTACCTGAGGGTGTTATACAATGTCTGCAACTGTAACAGTTTAAAGCACTGGCAAAGTTCATGCATCGCTGTGGACATGAATGAGGTTCTGTGTGTGTCAATAGATTTTTACCATAGAGAAGAGTATTAGTAACTATTTTCATGTGGATTTTGTATAGACCCTTCACAGAGGGGGTGCCTCAGGAAATGCTGTTGTACAACCAATAATTAACAGAATATATTGATAGTTATGTATTTTCAAAAGTAGAATAAAAGTGTTCATTACTATTTGTTCAGAAAAGAACTCTACAATATAATATTTATGCAGAGGTTAGCCAAGTGAATATTTTCTTCAATATTCTGATATGAAGTGGTGGCATCTTCTCTAACAAACACATTATGGATATTTTCCTTTGTTTACTTCAACCCCTATCAAGGACAACTCATGACACTGACTAATTCTTTATTTTTTATTTTTTTGTTCACTAGGTGACCCATTTGCTTGTTCATCAGTTTCTGTTCCTGTTTCCCTTTGTGCATCCTTAACAACTAGGGGCATTTCAGTATCATTCTCTAGAATTACTTCCTTTTTGGGATCATAGGATCATAGCAGGTTGCTAGGCTAATGGCCCTGGGGTCATTACAAGCTTAGCCAAGAGTTTATCCCCAAAAAAGAAACCTCACTCAGCACCTGTCACCCCTGTCAATGAGCAACAAAGGTGGTACCCCTGGGACAAATTTGTGGTTTCCCATCCACTCATCAAGGTTGCACATGAAGAGGGTCAGTCAGGTACTCTGTTTGACATATATGGGATGTCTATTCCAGAGATGGGGCAGCCTCTGGGAGACAAACCTATCTCTCCAGCAGGTTTTGTTGATGTTGCATATTAGATTTAGGCTATCACATGGGTAATGTGCAAGTAGTTAGAAATACAGATATGGAGCATCTGTATTAGGGCATGGTCCGATATTGCCTTGTAGGCAAGACAAGATCACCTCTGAGCAATTTGTATGATACCGAGTAAAGTGATAATGATTTGAGCCTGTCTGCATAGGACAGGTGTTGGAGGCCATGGATTCTCTTTGTGAGGTATTTCTGTGGCCTTTCCAGTTGGTGCAGGTATTTGGAGAGGTACATACGAAACAGGACGTTATTCTCAATTATGGGTTTAATGATGGAGGAGTACAGAGAGGTAATAACCTGCTTTTTTCTGGATATAATCCCTTTACTTATGAAATAAACCAGGTAAAAGGATTTTCTGACCACTGCCACCACATGATGGTCGAATGTGAGATTGCTGTAAACCTGAGTACTCAGGTCTCTGACCAGGGGTTGTATGCTTAGGGAGTTGCCATTGATGTGGTAATCAGTAGGGGCCATGTTTTTGTCAAATGGTATGATAATACATTTTTTTTTTGCATTTAACTTAAGGCCATGACTTTGGCTCCAGTTATTTGTAGCTGTGAGACCCTCTTGTAGTATGTCAACATCATTTGGGGGTTCAGTGACAGCACTGAACTTACAATCATCCTCAAACATGGTCAGCCACAGGCCCTTTGTCTTTTCCTGGACCTCTGAAAAGTAGATGACAAACAATAGGGGTCCCAAGACAGATCTCTGGGGAACACCACTAGTGAAAGGTCAGCTGCTGGAGGTAGTGTCACCTATATTGACCTTGTGGAGCCTATCTTTGAGCCAGTTGGCCACCTATTTGATGAGATAGGGATTAACACAAAGTTGTGTTAGCTTTTCGATGATGCCAGAGTGGGACATTGTGTCAAAGGCCTTGGCCAGGTCAAGGTAAGCTGTATGTACTGACTTTCCCTCATCCAGGGACTTGGTGGCAGTCTCAATGAAGTCAACTAGGTTCAATAGGTATGATCTGCCCTTAAGGAATCTGAATTGGGTGGGGCTGACTGTTTGGAGATTGCCTATGTCCTTGTTTATGAGATCCATAATGATACACTCCATGGCTTTACATATCAGACTTGTCAATCAAATGGGGTGATAGTTTCCTGGGTCAGTAATTTCACCCCCTTTGTGCAAGGGGATTACAATGGCGGTTCTCCACTCTGCTGGAATGAAGCCTGTAATTAGGCTGTGTTTGAATTGGGTGCTCAATGGTGAAGCTAGTTCTTGCTGGAGATGGTGCGGAATGCAGCCTGGGATATTATCAGGTCCCATGGAAGTTGTGTTCTTTGCCTTGGATAGAGCCATTAACACTTGATCTAGGGAGATGTGAGGTGTCCCAAAGGTGTCCCTGAAAAAAAAAAAAAACTAAATGGATATGGAAAATGCTGATATGCGTAATTACCTGAAATTGAAGAAAACATTTTAGGAAGTACTGGTTAACTTGAGGCGCAGTTCTGTCAGTTTCATAGTGCAAATTTTGTGTCGTCAGGCCAGTGAGACCTGAAGTAGCACATCTGAAATATACTATATTATATATAATATATATAATATACAGGCTTTTTTTACTGTAATTGATGGAGTCCATTGGTAAAACTTTCACTCCCAGTCAGTTCCTAAGCTAACCTCCTGGAGTCTTTTGACAAGACTCAGTAGTGGATTTATCTAACCCGTGGACTCATAGCCAGACTGTAGCTGCTTTTCTGTCTTCTTGTCTTCCATTTTTTTTTCTTTGCTTGTGCTGTGCATTTTTGACAGGACATCTGGCTAAACACCTTCTCATAACTTCCACAGTTCTTTAAACTGTAAGAAGCCATGACCAGAGGTTATATCATAAGACAAAATGGGCACCAGAGCTACAGGAAGTAAAACTCTACCCACGTATGTTTGCATTTTTACTTCTGCTATACAGTATTTCCTCTTGTCCACGTACACACGCATCACTTTAACTTTCTGAATAATAGTTGTTTTATGTTTGCAAATATATTGTACTTTCACCAGTATACACTGCATACTGAGTTCAATAATCTTGTTAATAATTTCCCTTCTATTTCAGAAGTATGTTTCATAAGCTTGTTGGTATCATGATTACAAAAAATAAATTATACAATTCTAATAATTAAGCATTCAGGCTCACTTTGCATACACTGATGACTAGTACTAACTTTTTTTAACTTATAGTATTACAGATATTAGCTGTACAATACCTAGCTATATGTCCTTTTCTAGACATGTGAAACACGTTATTTTAAATGAAGAATCATTTTCAAAGTTATAACCCCTGAAGAATACTTTCACATAGTAATAAAAAGTGCTACTGTGACAATTGACTTTTCAGAAGACTGAGAGTCACTTTGGGACACCCTCTTTCTTAAGATACATGGGAATGCCCGCTAACATTTATCTACAGCCAAAATGTTAAAATTTAACTAACATTCTTCTTCTTGCGGCTTTTCCCATTTAGGGGTCACCACAGTGGATCACCTGTCCTCTCATGATTGGCAGTGGAGTTTTATGGTGTTGAGTTGCCAGCCTGGTGCTCAACCTTCCACAGAAGGCACACACTCACACCTAGGGCCAATTTAGAGTGCCCAATCCACCTACAGCAAGTCTTTGGGATGAAACCAGAGCAGCCGGAGAAAACCCACGTGACCACAGGGAGGACATGCAGACTCCGCACAGAAGGCACCCCAGCCGAGGATTGAACCGGAGAACCTCTTGCTGTGAGGTGGCAACATTAACTGCTGCACCACTGTGGCTGCTCATAATATATGTGAAATTCTATTCATAGTTTTAAAGTATATTTCAGATGTCAGATTCAGGTCTCATTGGCCTGCCAACACACAATTTGCACTTATGAAATTAACAGAACTGCATCTCAGGTTAACCAGTACTTCCTAAAATGTTTTCTTCAATTTCAGGTAATTACACACATCAATATCTTCCATATCCATTTAGTTTTTTTTCAGGGACTCTCCACTTAGGTGGGACAACAGAATTCTGGCTCTAACCCCAGGATCAGTATTCTCTAGATGTAATTAGATAAGCTTTAGTATCATTTTCAGATCTAAGTTTTGTCAGGATTGTATTGGATCTCTGAAATCCCCAAGAGGTGAACTGTTGATTAAGCAAGAAGGAATTCTGCTGCTAGAGTTTTATCTTGTGTTGATTTGTGCCAGCACATCTCACCAGGAAACTTATCTAAAGAGTGATCAACAGATGGTCAGTAGACATAGATTTGCTTTTCCCACCTACAACACCTTAGCAATGCCTCTTAAATTGTGAAGATATTTGATGTTAATAGCTTCTCCCAGTCTTATGTCATTTGCTCAAACTAGAGAGTTTGCAAAGATCATATTTGAAAAATCATATCTTCCCACATTCCATTTGCACGTGGCTGTAGCTACTATATTATACATTTTTCTAGATTAACTTTAAAATATCTGATCTGCTTCTTAGTACTGTCTTAAAAAGAGAATAAAAATATCTACTTAGACATTTTTTGTACATAAAAGCAAAGAATTAGAAAGACTATATATTAATACACTTCACCCAGAGAGAGATGACATTCTGAAAGCACATAAACATCGTTGTGATCTTCCATGACCGCATAGTATTTAATCCATGTAGTCATATAATTATCAGATGAGGGAAGTGTTAGTTCATTTACTTAAGGATTTGTTGAATTTTGGGTCTTCACAGGAGAGTTCTTGCAAATATCATTCTGAGTCAAGTTACATATCACTTGGTAGTGATGGGTACAAAATCATTGTATACCAGCATAAATGTAGTGTGGAGGCAGTTAGCAAGCTTCAGGATGAGGGAACATTCATTAACTTTATTATTATCTTATTAGAGTTCTTAGTGTTATAAACAATGCTGCAATAGTTTTTATTATTATAAATATCATTAACATTTTATGTTCGTTAAGACGTTTTATTTGCTGTTCAGTTACACTAGGATTGGGGCTGGGTATGCCTCTCCATATGGGGAGGTTTGAAAATTGTTTAGTGCATAACACATGGCTTTTCAGGGAGAATGTAGTGCTATACAAGTGCAGCATAGATGGCTTCTTTGCTGTGTTTAGATTTAACATGGCTGCATTTATATATCTTTTCCATAGTATTACAAAATGCTCATGGTTTGGAATTCATACATACTTTAAATTTTAGCACAGTAAACAGTCTAGATGTCATGGTAAATTCAGTTACAACTGTGGGAATACATAAAGATAATGTGAGAAATGTAAAGTGGAAGTGGGAGATTGCAATAATAGAACACCTGAGTTATTTAAAGAATAAGAATATAAGGAATCCAGTGGTGAGTCATTGCCTGAGTGCCCGAGGGGTGTAGACACTGAGAGTAGAGTTTTAACTGATCTAGTATTAGTAGGAGGATGAAATTTGTAATGAGCATTTTTGTTTTTTGAGATGAAGGTGAATTTCTGGCACAGGAACCTTGTACAAAGGGGTCCAAATGATGAAATTAATTTTGTTATCTTTGTTATGGAGCAACTGATGAATATAGCCATTTGTTATAACATACTAATTGTTAAAGCATGTTAGTGAATTGTTTTAAATTGCATTTATTTCTATTTGTTTGCCAGCCCCATGGCATAGACTGTTAAAGTCATGACTCTGGTCCAGGTGGCCTACGTTCCATTAGTGGCTTGGGTGAGTAAGGCACTAGCATGGGACAATGGGGAAGGGCATGCACTTGAGAAACTTTGTCGTAGATCTTCAATGGAGGCTAGGGGCATGCAGAGTAAGGGTGTTGTTCAAAGAGAAAGGATCATTGGCTAAATCGCAGCAGAGATGGTGTGATAATACTAATAGTCCTATTTCTTAACCAGATAGGTCCACTAGACACAAATCCCTTTTCAGAAGAGACGGGGAGTAACGTCTGGTTAAGTGACTTACTTATGGTCACACAGTAATCATCTTAGGGCTGAGGGAAGCAAAACTGAACCATAGGAACAAATAGTTGAAACCTTAACCTCTGTACCACTGCAATAATAGAAAAACAGGAACTTAGAAACAAACTGGTGGAAATGGAAACGTGTTTAAGAAAATACAGAGCACTGGGTCTAGAGAATATATATGTTGAGCAGTGCACCTCTATTGGAGTAGTTCCTAAAGGACTTAGGTTCTACAACTTTCCTAATGGTTTCACCTATGGGGATGCCTTTTATCATAAACTGGTTGGATTCTTCAAAAAAGCTATTTTAGATTTCTTACAGCTTCACATAAAAAACAACACAATACATATGCAATCTGAGAGAAAATATTGTGAATGTAGACAAACAAGTGGTAAGAATGAAACAGACATTAACCGATATGAAAGTTGACTATGACAACATGTTTGTTTCCCTCAAGACATTTGAAAAGACAGTTATCATTTGCAAACAGACAATTCTCAGAGACAGAGAGGCTTATGAACTTAATAAAGTCTTTCCTATTAATGTGGATCTAAGAAGAACAATGAATAATATAGACATGGTTACTGATTCAATGCTTCATCCACTAGAAGTAAGTGCTCCTTTAAGAGAAGAAACTGGATGCATCAAAGAGAATCCA
>NC_056736.1:432775437-432832937 GCF_019279795.1 Protopterus annectens | reverse complement strand
CATTTTTCATCATTGTCATAAGCATGAAAATTTAATATCACAGCTCAAAATCCCATGCTCCCATTTTGCTTACCACACATATGAACTGAAACCCAGTACTATGAAGAATAAATTATACATTAATGCCTTAACACAAACATGCAACACCATACAAATCATTCAGAGGATAGGTATTTACAAAATAACACAATAAGAAGTAATTAGCATGCAGTTCAACTCTTTTCTTGAGAGGTATCAGTGCAACTTACAGACTTAAGTAATTATGAGGCAGTAATATTTCAGTTCTCTTTTTCCAGCTTTGATGCTATCTTACTATATCTTAACATGGAAGAACAACACCTAGTTCTTCATCTGTCGATCTATCTGGCTATCTATGTCATTAAAATGCCTGTATGGCTTTATTTGATTTTTCATTTTCCATTAATCTTCATTTTGCTTTTTAAAGAACAGGTTTTGCTTGAGCAATGTCATGTATGACCCACTCATCAACTTAGTTAAATGAAATAAAATGCCAGAGACATTAATTCTTGTAGTCATCAAAAGCAGGCAATGGAATATTTTAGTTCTTCAAACAATTACAGTTTGATACATAGTAAAACCATATATTATGTAACCATAATATTTCACATGAAGTATCTCCACTGTTTTCTGGATTTAATATTGATCAGTAGAAGAAAGATTAATAAGAAATAACTTCAGAGATGTGAAATGTTTAAATCATTTTCTGGATTGTTAAAAATGCTGCAATCATTATAGTTGCCACTTTTAGTGCTTAAAAGTTTATTCTTTGCAAAATAATGTAGATTTAAAATCACATTACCTTATACACTGCTTTCATTGTTATTTAACAGGGGCTCCATCTGTGTCCATCTTGGACAGGGGCAATAGCTGCTGATCATGGAAATAAGGATAAGACTTGGCTAGGCATGAAAGGGCCCTAGGGTCATTAGTGTAGTAACCTCCTATAATCCTATACCAAAAGAACCATAGCTTCAGATGTATTTGTTTACAGTGCAATTACTACAAAGATTGACCTTAATAACTTTTTAGTATGTTAAAGTAAATGATTCCCTGATGGTGCTTTGAAAACAAGCTACTTCCTTATGAAGTAATGACATATAGATTTATACTCTGATGAGCTGTAAAAAATAATGCTGCATATCTTAAATGATTTATTGTTCACATGAAAGTATATAATAAAAATCAACTCTAGGAGATGTCATTACTTGATCAGTCTAAACCATTCTTTCTTAAACTACCCCTTAATAGGCTTCACATTAAAACCAGTTTTCCTCTTCCTAATTACTTTTAGTATAGTCTTTCTTACTGCATATGTTCGAATCCCATAGATAATTGGATTCAACAGTCCCGGAATGAATAAACTTGATATTGACATAAGGAGTGGTACATCTAAATTATTAATCCATTGCACTCGAGACTGTAAAAGTGCTAAGACACCTGAGGTAAAATATAAAAATAATAACAACAGATGTGTTGTACAGGTATTTAATGCCTTAGCTTTAGCACCTCCAGATGCTTTATATGAAACTCGGAAGATTTGTGCATAAGAATACACAATAATAGCAGTTAGTACAGTGTTATTAATTACTGATATGCATGTGTCATTTATATGACCTATTGTCAAAACTGTGCATGACAACTTTAAAAAAGTTAAGATATTACAAAAGAAATCCTCTATAGTCTTGCTACATATAGGATACCCTGTGGTGGGTGAAAGACATAACACTACTATGCAAAATGAATAAAACCATGGAAGTACTGAAAAAATACAGACTTTGGCTTTTGTCATGATACTTACATATTTTAAAGGGTTACAAATGGACATATATCGATCATAAGCCATTAATGTAAGGAGTGAAAATTCATTAAATCCACAAATGTATAGGAAAAATGTTTGTAGAAAGCAACCAATATAAGAAATGAATTTTTCTTCAGATAGAAAATCTATTAGTAGTTTGGGGAAAATTAAACTGCTCCCATATATTGCATTTAAACATAAATTACAAACAAAAATATACATAGGCTTATGTAGACTGCAATGCAAGGCTATTATGCAAATAAGTGTTATATTAGCAAAGGATGATAACAAGTAAATAATAAGACAGACTACAAAATAAGTATACTTAAACCGATCAATTTCATCAAATCCAGTCAGTATTAAAGTAGTCCAGTTTGAAAAAATTTCCATTCTCTTCTTAAGTTCTCTGAAGTGAAATTGAAAACTGAACCTGCAAATGAACATATGGTATATTACAAGGAATTTAACAATGACAGTTTTCATTAGAAATGCAGTATCTTTTGAGAGAACATCCTTACAAATTATATTGTGTGCATCAAGTTAATCAGTGTTTCTTGAGTAAAGGTTAACAATGGCCATAGCCGGTCTTAGGCATAGGCCAACTAGGTGACTGCCTAGGGCACCACTTTTTCAGTATTTATTTGGTGTAGGTAGACCAGGAAGGGGGCACCAGGTGGTGTGGTGGGGGGCACCGTAGAGCTCTTTTGCCTAGGGCACCAGTTGACCTAAGTCTGCTCCTGACAATGGCTTATGGATCATTACCGAGTTTCATGTCTGTATAAATTAGATACACAAAAAATATATGAATACTGATACGAATGCTGAACAGTGAATATTATTAATATAATTTAAGCTTCTGTAACTATAAGTTTTCCTAACAGAAATAAAACACATACACACACACACGCACACACACACACACACACACACACACACACACACACACACACACACACACACACATATATATATATATGTCTGTGTGTGTGCGTGCGCGTGTGTGTGCGTGTGTGAGTGTGTGCATTTGCATGTGTACTCATCTAGTAGAAATTAAAAAAGATATCAACATTACCAAAATATTTCATAAATGCCAACTTATTTAAATATAAATGTTCAAAACTTACCATGTAAGATGAAATGTATATAGCAACCTGCATTTAAACTTGTGCAAATTTCTGAAGACTACAGTGAAGCATCACAATTTATACACTAAACCTGTCTAGGGAATGCCTGCATGAGCTGCAATAATAGTAACTCATGGGAACACAATTCATGATAAGTTTTCTTCTTACAAGAACTAAATGGCCTTAAAGGTGTTCTTTTATAATCATATCAAATTCCAGCTTATGTAAATATGCCTTCAAGCCCTAGGTGCATGCATCTCTGGTGAAGCCTTATCATAATGAAAGATACAATTACACAGTAAAATGAAATGAAGATTAATACAGATTTTTTTCATTTCAGCATTTCAACTCCTGTCTGCTTATATCTGTAGTTCTTTTCTATGTAGATGTTTTGGCTGCCAAGATTTTGCTGCATAATGGATTTATCTGTTTGTTATTAGAACATCTCATTACTGATAACACAAACACAAGCTGTTGTGCATGTTTTAATAATATTTTAGATTTTAAAACATGCACTGCGGCCAGGTATATTACCTTAAAAGGAGTCACTGTACTGACTAGGCCAATCTGGCCAAGGGTTGTTATAGTTTACTATGCTTTGTTTCCTGTTTACCCTTCTCTGGCTCAGTCAGTTGAGTTAAAGGAAAACTCTACACTGGAAATCAAAACATATTTTTTCATTGTATCTTTTTCAGCTATTTTAATACATTAAAAATAAATCTAAGTGTTCTTTATAAAACTTTAATATAGAATTCCACAAAATGGCTGACATTTGGCCTGACATATTACCGCAGTCTTGTTTTATTGCTTTGTTTCCCATTTCCAGGATCCATTTGAAGTCCTCTTCATATGAGTCATGCTAGACACAAGGAAGTTATGTTGCCTTCCTAATGCTTTGCGTTACAATCACAGCAGTGTGAGTCACAGTCATCTTGTACTCTATTTATAGCAGGAATGCTTGGATTTTCTTTCTGAATTACTATCATATATAATTCTCTCTGATACTGTTTTAAGTAACTCAGACCAGTTTTACAAATGCAGCCTAAAAAAGTAGTTAAGTTACAGAGTTTTGTCAAGATTGTTGTTTTTAGTTCTGCACTATTTGTGTTGGCATACCTTCTCTCACACTCTTCCTGGTTTGTTGTAACTAATACTGGAATCCAAATCCTCACACTTCAACAAACTTGTCCTGCTACTCAACTGACCAGAGTCAGCAGCAGTAGGAAGATTTTTATTTTGTTGTTATCTTGAATTTTAGATAAATATGCTGATGCACCTACTATTTTTGCTCAAAATTATTTTATAAGGACAACACACACCCACACACACACATACACACACAAACACACACACACACACACACACACACACACACACACACACACACACACACACACACACACACACACACACACAAGCAAAATGCTTACAACTATCTAAACTGATGCAAAACGAACTCGCACATTTTATTTTGTGACATTGATTACATTGTTACCACTTGATTTGTTATATTTCATCAAAAAAATAACCTTTGAGCTGTTGTTCTGTGTTGAAGACTAACCCTACTTTCTATAATAAACTGTCGCAGTTATAGAAAGTACTTTTTACAAGTGCAGCACTATATAATATGTGTGGTCAGTTATTAGGGTTGCCATCTTTTTAGATGTCCAATGTGTGACATTCTTACTGAAATGTGACATTATGAAGGAAAAATCATGCCATTGTAAAATGAAAAAAGTATTTTTTCTTATTACAAAAGTATTTGATGACATACAATGTCTGTTATTTATACTACTTTGTATGATATTAAGATTATTTAAATGTAATATAATAGTGTTTTCATCATTTAGGGAAAAGTCAGACAAAAATCTTCTAAAATATCAATGACATTTCCTTTTTTCAAGCCAACCCAGGACAGAACTGCATGAATCAGTCCTGTTCTGGAGAAAGACATTTTTTTACAGACAAAAGGCATGGACATGGTGTCAGCATGCAGGGGACTATTTACCAATGCAGTCATGACACAGTGGGAGAAAAAAATTCTCCTTCAGTCCACTTGCTAAATTTCATGCAAATTCTACACCAGGTGCCTAGATGATATATTTATTTTATGGGACAGAGATGTTGACATCATTCCCCATTTCCTGAAGTTTATCAACAATACCACAGAATTTCTCCAATTCTCCCACCAAGTTCATAATACACATATAGCATATCTAGATGTCTGGCTCAAACGGACAATATTAATAAAATAATTACTGCTGAAATTTTCCAGAAAGAAACCTACTATAACAAATTTCTCCACTGCACAAGTGCGCATCCCTGAGTGTGGAAGAGAGCAGTCATCAAAGGCCAATTTGTCTGTGCTGCCCAAATCATCACAGATGAGGAAAGCTTTTGGGATGAATGCAACCTGCTAAAGGACATGTTTTTGAAATGTGGATATCCACTTACTTTTATTAATGAATTAATGATCAAGGTGAAGTATAAATGTGAAAGGAAGTACTTCATGCCCATCCTTGGGCAACAGTGCAAGGTCAGATTAGCCCATCTGTTATGGGTACACAGGCATTCACACATATCACTAACAGGAATGATAATTATGATAATTCCTTTATTACAGTATTTCATCTGAACAGGTACCATATTAGAGTCATACTTTCTAAAAATTGTAATATTTTGACAAATGACAAACACATTAGAGAACATGTAGGTTTGGCTCCAAGCATTGTTTATAAGAAAGCAAACCCTAAACACTATATTTTAAAAGAAATCAGTACAACAGTCAAAGCACTTTGGCATGGTGAAATGTGTCTGCTGCCCATATTCCAAGTATATTTTAACTGGTAATTCATTTATCATTAATGGTGTTCAGTTTAAAATATTCTAATTGTAATTCTAATAAAGTCATTTATTGTGCTCAGTGCCAACACTGTGAAGGGTTTTATGTTAGTAAGACAGAAAGTCATCTATGTGACAGAATTTATCACACTTGTGGTATCAAAACTAAAAAGGATACTGATGCTCTTTCCAACTATACCATGGAATACCCTAACCACACCTTTACATTTTTCATTTCAGAACAATTTGTCTTGTCAGATAGAGGGGGCCCGTGGACACTCAGTCTGGAAAAATTTGAACTTCGCTCACAATTGAAACTTAATGCCATGGACTGGACTGGTTTGAATGTCCAAATATCCATCACCTGTATTTTAAAACTGAAATCTTTAGAAAGGTGATGGCTGCAATATGTTTTCAGTACATTGCTAGTATGTAAAGAATCATAAGCATGTGTATAAACTAACTTTAATTTTGTTGAAATTAATGTCAGTTTTCTACCTGCATGGCCCTTTAAATCTTCTAAAAATCCTCTTTTAATCCAACCAAAAGAAGCATGACATCACTGGGGGCTTGGCATCCATGTGATCTATTTCCCTTCTTTAGATTGAGGTATATATGGACTCAATTGTTCAAACATAGTTTTATCTGAAGAAGTTTTCATTAAGAAGATAAAAGTGTGCGGGCAGGATTCACGAAGGCTTGCACGGAGTCTAAGAGTAGTGTAAGACTCCATGCAGCCTTCGCGATCCAGAAACAGCCCAAAGTCCATGTAAGAGACCAGCTAAAACGTCTCTTACACAGAGTGGGTGTGGATAAGCTAATCACCACACTTGCAGCCGAATAGCATGCAAATGAGGTAGATTAGCGATCCAGGAAGCCCAAAGCAGCCCGTGTAAGAGCCGTTTTAGCTGCAGAAATGTACTCCATTGACAACTGAGTAAGTTTCTGCAAAAACCACAATGGAGCCATGTCAGCTCCAAAATAAAGGGTGCATATGTGTCAGGCAGCATGCCAATGGCCAAATATGTGGCCATTGGCAAGGTACCCCAATGCAAATAGGAGAAATATTTTTTTTTTTTTCGGCGATCACTGATGTTTAAACCCAGCACAGCCCTGCGCAAATGGGCTGCGCTATATAAAAACATAAAAATGAAGGTTATAAACCCACAAATGTGGGTTTTATGCAATACATGGATTTACAATGCAGGGACCAGCAGACCAAAAACAACATGGCCACCGTGTAGTGGTTGCTAAGGGGGGAAGCTGAGTCTAAGACATGTAACTAAGCATTAGTAGGCAATCTGATGCAAATGAGTGTTAGGATACTGAATTCCACTGTCACATAGCAAATGAGCACATTCTGAGTAGTGTAAGAGTTACATAAGGGGGAGGAACAGAGTAGGAGATAGGTGACATCACAGGGGGGAATGGCAGAAAGAAATGCAGTTCATTGGAGGCCAGAGTTACATGACAGATGTCAGACACATATCATGGAAAGAGGAGTGCCACAACATAAGCATGGGAAAGTCAAGAAATGGAAGGTGTACACTGTTGCCTACACCAAAGTTTTTTGCTGGGCGTGCATGCGCACGTGTGCGCGCCATGAAGCACGAGTAAGAGTGTGCGCGTGTGTAAGGCAGACTGAGCATGTGGGAGCATGTTGGAAGATGTTTAACACTGTTTGTGCAGGTGTGCATGCGTTTTAACCCGAATAAGCAGATTCTGAACCGTGTAAGCATGTGTGCATGTGTGTAAGCCACTGTGAGCGTGTTTCTGCTGGTATGCACGCTGCTCCCCCCTGAGGAAACAGAAAGGAAAAAGGAAGCAACAGAATTAGTAGTAAGCTAGCAGGGAATACTGCTGGAGCTAGCAGGTGAAAACAATTAGAAGCAGGCAATTACACAGGCAGAATAGTAGCTCAGCCCAACACTTAAAACTCTGCAAACAGCAGTGCAAGATGTTTCTCACAAGAGACACTGCAAGACAGGAGTAAGCTATTAGAAGTGAAAACTGAAAAAGCTGAACTCAGAGCAGAAATGTTAGGGGCTGCCATAGCTGTCATAATGAGACATAGGCGACTTGTTGAGGGTGGTGACAATGCAGATGGTGCCAGACAACCCACAGTGAGGAGACAGAGAAGAGTGTACAGGCCCAGGGTCACCTACCATGGGTTACATGAGCTGGAGATAGTAGAGCGCTATAGAGTGGACAGAGACCTCCTGAAGCAAATAGTGGAGCTGTGCAGGCCACGCCTCACACACAGAACCAACAGAGTGGAGCCCATCCCAGTGGAAACCAAGGTACGTGTTGGCCTAAGAATACTAGCAACATGTACCTTCCAGAGACCAACTGGTGATATGATGGGGATATCACAGGCATCAGCCTCCAGGGTACTGCACCAGTTCCTGGATGCCATGTCAGCACATGTCGGTGATCATGTATATTTCCCCAATGCCCGTGAGGTATTGGCCAGCAATATGTGTCTCTTCCAGCAAATAGTGGAATACCCTGAGGTAGTGGGTGCAATAGACTGCACGCACATATGCATCAAAGCACCAGCTGTTGAGCGGGGTAGGGCCTACATTAACCGCAAGGGCTTCCCCTCCATCAACTGCCAGGTCATGTGTGATGCCCAGGGCATAATAATGAATGTGTGTGCTGGTTGCCCTGGGATCTACCATGATTCCCACATCTGGCATTTGACGCTGCTGTACCAGACATTTGCCAATGGGGACATCCCACATGGACACCTAGTGGGGGATGCAGGTTATGCACTGGAGCCGTGGCTGATGACACCCATTAGAAACACACACACACCTGAACAGGAATGCCATAATGAGGCACATGCACAAACAGGTAATGTAATAGAGCGTGTGTTTGGGCTGCTCAAGTCACGGTTCCGGTGTCTGGACACATCTGGTGGAGGCTTGCAGTATACACCAACTACATGTACCCAAATTGTCATGGTATGTGCTATGCTACATAATATGATCTTGCGAAAACAGCTGCAGCAGGACCAGCATAGGGATGGCCCAAACAGCCCCCCACCATTGCCAAGGCCATCACAGGCAGAGCGTGACTCGGAGGAGGAACAACCTGAGCCTGCCCCAGTAGGCAGAAGGAGGCGTGCCCAGTATGCCCTGGCCTTGGCAAAGAGGCAGCGCATAGCACATACACTGGATCAGTAGGAACCCTGAGAATGATACCTCCTCTGACTCACTCAAATAATAACAGGGATGCCTAAAATGACATGACCTGCTCACAAACATGTACAGGGAGTGTAATATGTGCATCCGACAGAGGCAGCCCTGCAGCACCACCTGAGGCATGAATGCCATGTGTTAAGTAATGTAACACCATGTACTATATGCACACCTGAGGACCGTGACTAACATCCTACCCTCACCAAGCATCATGCCACAATATGACAATGAGATGATCAAGTGCAATAATTGGCTGAAGTATTGCAGTTAGTCAAAGGGGATCCAATGTGTGCCAGCCTGGGATGACATGCTGAGCATGACATGATGCTCCACCTGCTAGGACTGGTGTGCACCTATCAGTGCAGGCCATATGGATACTGGCAAAGGCTGTTGTTACCCACAGCGTGCCCTGAATAGGTAAGGCTCAAAACACAAACCTACCTCCATAGGTATCAGAAGGGATAAGAACCTAGATGTAATGCTACCCAATGCCAGAAGCCTAAACAGCAAGATGCATGCAGTCTAAACTCACCTAGTATGGAGAATGTTGATATCTGTGCTGTAACAGAAAACTGGGTCAAGGCTCACAACAGCACCCTAACACTACCAGTTTACACCTCATACTGTGCTGTACAGCCTCAAAACATGGAACAAGCTACAAAAGGAGGGTGACTAGCAATAATTGTCAAGGATAACCACACACCCATGTTGGTACCACAACAAGAAGCAACATGGACTAGCCATGGTCAAGTAACAGTGGCTAAAACTACCCCCCAGTTTATAGCCTGCTACAGACTACCGTCCCAACACCAGGAACTGCACCTGGCCTATGTTGGGATACATGAATATATCAAGTCCTCCAAACCACATTATATTGGGTGACTGAAAATACCCAGACATAGACTGGGAGCATTATACTAGCTCCAACACCGTAGGACAAAAGTTCATAGAATCCATAAACCAAAATGCCCAGGAACAACGTACCACTCCCACAAGAAGGGTAAGCATACTGAATGTGATAATCAGCAACATGGGTACTGGATGGCAAGATGAGAAGTGTATTGCTCACTGGTAAGACCAGACCATAGAGTAATCACACTGGATATACACATCATGACCACAGTCCCTGGCCAGAAAACCACAGTGTAAAACATGTGTAAAGCAAAATTTGCACTCCTCCAAACTGATGTGGAATCCATTAAAGGTCCTGTACAGGTGCAAAATATGGGCCACACCTCAGAACCTGTTATACAGGCATTCCATGAACACTGCCAGGAATGCTTGGATTATGCAATCCTAAATTAAAACAAGACACAAAGCCATACACACAGGCATCTGGCATGGTGGACACCAGCCATAACCAAACCATGCAAGAGAATGAGGAAGCTACTACATGATAGAGCAAACATAAAAAAGAAGTAATCACTGATCAGTAGTATGGCAATAAAATATGTCCACACATACAATCCACTAAGGCCAGCCACAACAAGTTGAATCTGTGAATCTTGAGGCAATGTTACACCTGCCCCAAGTACACAGACAACCCCCAACTCCCCCCAAGAAATACAAATATATGTGAGAGATGCAACCATCTATCCAAACTGGAGGCTGAGCTCCCTCAACTCAGTACTCCCAAAACTAGTCAGGAGGAGAAGGTAACCACACACACCACAAACCCAATCCCACATAGACCTATCACAACTGCAAACCAAAGACATAAACACAGAAAAACATTCACGGAGGCCCGAATTACAAACACACCACACCAACAGAGGCCTCCAAAGCAGACACCCAATCAAACAATCTCCAAACATAGCACATGCAACACATAGTACACAAAGCTGGTGTGCCAAACAGTCACAGGCCAGAAGGAGAAACAACATGCCTGATACAGTTGTAATAGGTGACTCCATAGTGAGACACGCTGCTGTCTCGCACACCAGACTGAACAAGGGAAAGGGTACAGTAAGCTGCCTGTAGGCTGCTACAATACGCCACATAACACAAGTATGCAGGTCACCCCAAAGCAAGTAGAAATATGATGCAGTCATAGTCCATGCTGGTGTGAATGACCTGAGATGTACCTCCCCGGACTACATGAAAAGAGACATAGATGAGCTCCCCGATTATGTAGTCCAGGCCAGAATGACACTGATCATTTGCAGCATCCTACCATCACCAAGAATGATGCCACAGTACAAACACGGAATGATCAGTTATAACAAGTGGCACAATTACTGGTGTCATTCCAAGGGGATCCAATGTCTGTCTGCTTGGGATGTCATGCTTGACAAGCCACGCAGCTGTTCCAGGGATGGCTTGCACCTGTTACCCCTGGGCATCTGGATATTGGCTAAGGCTTTTGCCACCTCCATAGAGCCTTTCGTAGGCAAGGCTGAAAAGACTAACCCACCACCCTACAAAACATAAGTGGAAAGAAACATAAGGGTAATGCTGACCAATGCCAGATGTGTAAACCTCAATATGCATGCTCCCGAGGCCATCCCCAGTATGGAGAACATCGATGTCTGTGCAGTGACAGAAACCTGCTGTAAGCCTCCTGACAGCACACCAGCACTACCAGGTTATACCACATATCATGTGTTATGGCCCCAAAACATGGAACAAAACATAAAAGGAGGGTGAGTATCCATATTCAGCACAGACACCCATATGTCCAGGTAACTGACAATGTACAAGGCATTGGAGTCCACCCATGTGCAACTAACCGTAGGCAATACTGCTGTACAGTCTGTAGCATGCTACAGACCACACTCTCACACACAGGAACCCCCCCCCCCCCCGCTGTCCTGAAGACACTGGTCAGTATGAATGTCCCACAAAATACCAAACAAAGTACTCACAAATTACCACATAGGTGGTAAACCATTATGTATGGAAGGAGTAATCAGGGACCTAGGGACACAAGTGGACAGTAACCTGTTATGTGACACTCACATTGCCAATGTGGCTAGGAAGACTGTCTATATTGGACACCGTATCATGAAAGGATTCACATCTATGTCAACAGAGGTCATTGTGCCCCTATACTGTTCTCTTATCAGACCCATAATCTAGTACAATGCCTCATTTGGTATGTACCTTACCTGACACCTGCAGCAGTTAGAAAGACCTCAAAGGTACCTCACCAAGAGGATAAAGGGTCTCAAATATATGTCATATGCTGCCTGGATGTAGACACCCCAACTGAATGCAGTCACATACTGCCTACACAGAGGCATTGTATGTCTGTTGTACAAGGCCATGTCCAACACAGGAGTAATGGACATGCTCCACCCCAGAAAACTCAAAGCCATCGGAGCTGTGAGAGTAAGAGATGTCAACCTCAACACATAATGAAATAGGATGTGCTGGAGGGACAGATACATAACCCAGAGGCTCCCCACACCCAGAAACAGGATCCCAATCCATGTTAGGCAGAGCCCCTCACTGACACCCCTCAACAGGAATATTGCCAAGTGGATAGATGATCGTACATGTACACTGGGGGTCTTCACTGTGTCACGACCAGACAGAGGCACAGTAAAGAAAACCATAAATGGCCATAATAGTCACATAGCAAGGGGTGGCGAAAGACACACACACTCTGGCTTGGCTTACTAATGCCCTAGGGTGGATAGCCTAGTATGAACCCATGAACCTATGAAGATACAAATTGTACAGGACACTAAGGATAATCCCAAGGCTTCCACAACCGATGGTAGGAACCATGTTGGGAATTCACAGATAAGCTCTGAATTACACAAATATTACAAACAACATACCAAACACACACACATATTGCCAACATACATCCTAACAGGTGCAGTGCAAACCCCCCCCCCCCCCAGAATGCAAAATATCTATCCCAGCAGACTGCTGGCCCCCTGACATTGCAGATGCTGAGGTAACAGCCAGCATCTACAAAGCAAAACACACAGCAGCAATGGTATGAGATGGTGTCCTGGGCTGAGTCCAACATGGACTCCAAGAAGAATGGAGTGCCAAATCACACTACTGCTCAATGTCAGCCTTACCACAGGATATGTACCCAAAGAGCAGTGTACAACAACAGTGGTCCTTCTCAACAAAGGTGTTGCCTGAATGGATACTGAAAACTACCACCCTAGAATCCTGAGAAGCTCTGTCTGCACAGCTATGGAAAGGATCAGCATGTACTGCAGACATAAAGATATTGGGGACCTACTGACACCAGACCCTACCCAGTGTGGCTTTCTTAAGTGCAGATCCTGCCCCTAAACATGTTTGACTCATTTGAAACAGTCATTAAGGTCACTGATGAGGGCAATGTGGTCCACACAGAGTAGCTGGACCTTGCAAAGGCTTCTATACAATACCTTACATGTTCATTTTAGATATGCTCACCAGCTTAAATATAAACCCCTATGTCAGTAGAGGGGTTGCAAACCAGACCAAGAACAGAACTGACATGGTCAGACATGCTGCAGCCATGTCAGACTACAAACCAGATATAACTGGCATCCCACAAGGCTTGGTCCTGGGACCCCCCTCGTTTGGTATATATGTCCCATAGGTACAGGCCAACATGGAAGGACTGTGTAAGAACATGCTTGCAGAGGACTACAAACTGCCCACCATATCTGACCCTCCAGCTGACACAAGCATCCCACAAAAGGGCCACATAGAAACAGACAACTGGTGCCATAGCCATGTCAGCAAGCTAATTGCAGAAAAGTGTATAGTCAACCACCGTGGATATATAGTAAGTGCCCACCAATTACCACATAGGTGTTAACCCATTACGTACTTAACATGTAATGAGAGACCTGGGGACACAAGGTGATAGATATCCTGCATTGGACAAACATGTGGCTGTAGTGTTTACAGAAACATACCATATACCCACCTAATCATGAAGGTTGTCAGATCTAGATAAGAGGAGGTCATTGTGGCTCTGCAGTCATCCTTCATCAGCGTTACAATTGACTACAATAGCCCCTGTGGGATGTACCTCAGCAGACACCTCCATCAACTGTAAAGTCCCCAACAGTACCTCACCAGGAGTATCAAAGAGCTTGCACAGATGCCATGTGTTGCCTGATTAAACAAACTGCAGCTACACACACTGCCATACTGCCCACCCAGAGGCAAGCTGTGCCTGATGTATAAAGCCATGTCCAAGCTGGAATCAATAAACATGCTGCACCTTGTACAATCTGAATGGCAGTGAGCTATGCACATGACAGACCTGAACCCCAGCACTGACATACATAGGACAAGCTGTACTGCATGATGCATAACACAGAAGCCACCCCCACTCTTGAGTAAACTCCCAGTACAGGCTATCCATAGAGTCACCCATTGATCCTCCTCAAGAGGAATCTTGATGAGTGGATGGGAGATGGTAGGTTTACCATGGGTATCACTGTTATGTCACAGGTAGACAGAGGCTCAGTATACTAACCATGACATATGTCATGGCAAACTCCACTTACAATGTGTGTCGAAGGACAAACACACTCTCCGACTAGCATTAGAAATGGACTAGGGCACATCGCTAGTGTTTGCAAATGTACGCCTATGTTGTGGAATACACTACCAATGTTGGACGAGCCTGGTTTAAGCAGTTCATATCTGGACATAATGCAACATGGTCAGATGTGCACAACTGGCCCCTAACCAGGCTGTTGTGCTCACTATGGAAATGTAAAGCAGTGATAGGACTAAAGCCCAGGATACTGTCCACCACAGTCAAAGTACTGAACCAGTACACTATACGGTACTACAGTGTTAGGTCAGTATGAAAGGATGTTGACAACTGTATGCAAAGTATCCCATGCAAACCCTGCAGGCACAGTATAATCCCTGTTGTGTTCACACACAAAGCAGTCGGACAGTAACTACACAACATGACACACAACACACAACCATGAACGGGAGATATTTGTTGAAGTTCACACTCATCCACAAATGTGGTGGGCTGCAGAGTTCAACATATGGAAAGCTCACACTGGGCATGCTCACACACTTTGATAAATGAGACATATGTCAGATAACATGCCATGGGAAGGCTGAACTGGGCATGCTCACACACTTAGGCCAAATCTCAGTTTAGCAGTTGGTCACACATATCTGGTATTTGTACGTGTTATTCCAGGAACCAACCACATTACAGCAATCTGCCCAGTGCACACAGTTAAATTACTACAGAGACATACGTGATATAGTGGATCCCTCCCATATGCAAACATCTTCCACATATACACAAGTTGTTCATACAAACAGGGAATGCTATAGCAATAAAGACCTGCAAACAGTCTATCAGCAACAAATAATGTGCATTTGACAATTAAACATATGGGTGTAGAGGTCAACACTAGGCTGTTTGCCCTAGGGAATGACAGCTTAGCCAGAGTGTGCTTGGCGTCTGCCTCCCCACAGGATGCACATTCTCCTTTCTAAACACTGATGATGTCAGCACCCTATAAGCACAGCAGGAGAAGAAATGCGTCCGTCTCAAGTGTCATTACATAGTTAGGTAGGGGTTTGAATCCTGCAAATGCTCGGTGTGTGTGAGTGGGGTTGGTGTATGTGCAAGTCTGTCTGAGGGAAATATCCCTTTTGGCAACTGGGAGAACACACTACAGGATGCACATTCCCCTTTCTAAACACTGATGATGTCAGCACCCTATAAGCACAGCAGGAGAAGGAAAACCTCCCAATAATGCGAATAGCATGCTCCGCTAATGTGTCCGTCTCAAGTGTCATAACATAGTTAGGTAGTGGTTTGAATCCTGCAAGTGTGTGTGTTTGGATGAGGGGAGGGTTAGTGTGCGTGCAATTTTGTGTGAGGGAAATGTCCCTTTTGGCAACTGGGAAAACACACTACAGGATGCACATTCCCCTTTCTAAACACTGATGATGTCAGCACCCTATAAGTAAAGCAGGAGTAGGGAAACCTCCCAGTAATGTGAATAGCGCGCTCCGCTAATGCGTCCGTCTCGAGTATCATAACATAGTTAGGCAGTGCTTTGAATCCTGCAAGTGTGTGTGTTTGGATGAGGGGGGTTAGTGTGTGTGCAATTTTGTGTGAGGGAAATGTCCCTTTTGGCAGCTGGGAAAACACACTACAGGATGCACATTCCCTTTTCTAAACACTGATGATGTCAGCACCCTATAAGTACAGCAGGAGAAGGTATGTGGCATGGACAATGACTGAGTCATATGTGTCCATGCCTCTGACTGACCTGTATGCTTGTGTTATGTGGTGGACCATAGCGCCCCATGGGCATATCACTGTGACCTTCACCTTGTCCAGCCTGGTGAGCATGACCTCACTGTACTGGACAATAAAGGTACCTAACACAACTGTGGCAGGTGCGTTGTCTAGCTGTACAGGCTGTGACTGTTTGGCACACAGGATTTGTGTGCTATGTGTTATGCGTGATGTGTTCAGGCATAACGTATGCCTGTGTGCCAGCTGCAGAGGTGTCTGCCACTCAGGCAGGATGCTATTCTTAGGCTCCACGAATGGCCCAGTGTGCTCACGTGCTTGTATTGCTGTCATTGTAGGTCTACATCAGACTGGTATTGTAGTCACTGTAGTATTTCATGCCACCTGACAGGTTATGGCAGTACTGGGTTCAGAGTGCTTAGTGCCCAGTTTGGCTATGTGGTTCCATCTCATACAGGTGTTGTACATCCATGTGTAGGGGAGAGGGTTGACTGTGTACATGTGGCAGCTGTGACATTGCCACATGACCCACATATTCCACAACTGTACCATAGAGGTGACTGACAACTGACCTTTGCACATGCTACCATGGTATTGTGATTACCATGGTGATTAACAGCACATAGGGCCAATGGGGAACAAGGTACATAGGTTCATAGGTTCATAGGTTCATACTAGGCTATCTGCCCTAGGGCATTTATGAACCTAGCCAGAATGTGTTTGGCTGTCGCCATCCATTGTAAATATATCTTGCCATGCCCTTTTCCGAGGTTAGTATACTGTGCCTCTGTCTAACAGTGACACAGAAGTGATACCCGGGGTACACCTACAATGTCCCATCCACTCATCAAGCTTCCCCTTGAAGAGAGTCAATGAGGGACTCTGCCCAACCTGTACTGGGATTTTATTCCAGAGTGAAGTGAGCCGCTGGGTTATGAATCTGTCCCTCCAGCATGTCCTATTTATTTCAGTGCTGAGGTTCAAGTCTCTCAAGCATGTAGCCTGATGGGATTTGGATATTCTCAGGTGCAGCATGCCCATTAATTCTGGGTTTGACATGGCTTTATACATCAGGCACAGATTGCCTCTGAACAGGCGGTATGCCACTGAGTAGAGCTGGGGTTTCTTTAACCGGTCAGCATATGGCATCTGTTTGAGCCCTTTGATCCTCTTGGTGAGGTACTTTTGGGGTCTTTCCAGTTGCTGCAGGTGTCTGGTAAGATACATCCCAACAGGGGGATTGTACTCAATTATGGGCCTGATGAGGGATGAGTAAAGAGGCACGATGTCCTCCCCTGATCTAGATGTGAATCCCTTCATGATGGGGTGGGCTATATAAAATGTCTTTCTAACCACATTGGCAACGTGGTTGTCAAATGAGAGATTGCTATCAACTTGGGTCCCCAGGTCCCTAATTACTTCTTCTGTACTTAATGGATTACCACCTATGTGGTACTTTGTGGGCACTTTGTTTTTGCCAAAGGGGATGACTATACACTTTCTTGCATTCAGCTTGAGGCCATGGCTCTGGCACAAGTTGTCTGTTTCTATGAGGCCCTTTTGGAGGATGCTTGTGTCGGCTGGAGAGTCAATTATGGCGGCCAGTTTGCAGTCATCTGCATATCTGGTTAGCCACAGTCCTTCCATGTTGGCCTGTACCTCCGATAAATATTTACCAAACAAGAGAGGTCCCAGGACTGAGCCTTGTGGGACACCACTTGTAACTGGTTTGGAGTCTGGCATGGCTCCAGCAATTCTAACCATGTGGGTTCTGTCCTTGAGCCAGTGTGCAATCCATCTAGTGACATAGGGGCTTATATTTAAGCTGGTGAGCTTCTCTAGAATGCCCAAGTGGGGTATTGTATCGAAGGCTTTTGCGAGGTCCAGGTAGGCTGTGTGGACCACCTTCCCCTCGTCAATGGCCTTAGTGACTGTTTCAAAGAAATCAACCAGGTTTGAGAGGCAGGATCTGCCCTTAACAAAGCCAAACTGGGTATGATCCAGTGTCTGTAGGTCCCCAATATCTTTATTTATGAGGTCCATGATGATCCTTTCCATAGCTCTGCAGACCAAGCTAGTGTGGCTTATGGGGCAATAGTGGCCAGGATCCGTTGAGGCACCACCTTTCTGTAGAGGGACCACTGTTGCTGTACGCCACTCTTTGGCCACATATCCTGTAGTAAGGCTGGGATTGAACAGTAGTTTTATGTTTGGTTGTAGCTCTTCTTGGAGTTCATGTAGGACACAGCCCGGGACACTGTCTGGTCCCATTGATGCAGTGTGTATTGCTTTGGAGAGGGTGGCTCTTACCTGAGCATCTGAGATGTCAGGGGGACAGCACTCTGCTGGGATACATATTTGCCCTTTCGGAGTGGAGGGGGGAGAAGTTTGCGCTGAACCTGTCAGCTAGAATGTTGGCAATGTCTGTGGGTTTGGTGTTTCTATTGACATTTTGGACTACCTCTGAGCATATATGGGTATTACCACCCAGGTTCCTAACATAATCAAAGAAAGCCTTGTGATTATCCTTAGTGTCCTGTGCAATTTCTCTCAAAGCTGGCCTTAGACAATCTTATGAGTGCCTGTAGTTATTTGCTAATACTGATCAGTGATGCCTTCCCTTTTTGGGATTTTGCTGTATCATTTAGTAGCTTCCTCCTTCTATTGTGTAGTTTCTTTATGGCTGGGGTCCACCAGACAGGACGTCTGCCTTTGGAGGATTGGGTCTTGGTTTTATTCAGGATCACATGATCCATGCATTCCTGAAGGTGTCCATAGAATGCGTTTATAGAGGAATCTGCGGTCTGGTCTGTAGTTTCCACAGGCCCGGGGGCTTTGAAGGTTTCCACCTCAGTTTTGAGGAGTGTGAATTTGCTTTAGAGAAGTTGTTCACTGTGGTGTTCTGGGCAGGGGGTGGGGTCGGATTGTGAATATCCAGGGAGATTAGTTCATGGTCTGATCTTACCAGTGAGGGATACACTTCTGGTCTGGAGCATAGAGTCCCCATGTTGGTGATGATCAGGTACAGTATGTGTCCCCTTCTTGTGGGAGTGGTAACAAGTGGTTCCTTAGCATTTGAGCTCATATATTCTAGGAATCTTTGGCCTAGGGTGTTGTAGCTAGAGTCATGCTTCCAGTCTATGTTTGGGTAGTTGACGTTGCCAAATATAATGGTGTTTGGAGAGACCTTCATATTTCCACTGTTCTCAGGAAGGCCAAGTGCAGTTCTTGGGTTTGGGAGGGTGGTCTGTAGCAGGCTATAACCTGGAAGGCAGTTTCACCCATTGTTAGTTGCACATGGATAGTCTCTGATGCTTGGTGCTTTGCCACCAACCTGGTGGTGTGGGTATCTTTGATGAATATCAATACTTCCCCTCCATTTGTGGTTCGTTCCAAGTTCTGGGGCTGAAAAGCATGGTATGAGGTATAACCTGGTAGTGCTGGGGTGCTCTCAGTAGCCCTGAACAAGGCATCTGTTACTGCACAGATATCGATGTTCTCCATGCTAAGGAGAGTTTTGAGTGCATGCATCTTGAGGTTTAGACTTCTGGCATTGGGTAGCATTACTCTTACTTTCTTATCGCTTGTGATACCTATGAAGGTGGGTTTGTCATTTGAGCCTTGCCTAACATAGGCACTATGGGGGTAGCAAGAGCCTTTGCCAATATCCAAAAGCCCAGGGGTGACAGGTGCAAGCCATCCCTAGTGAAGCAGGTGGTTCAACAGAAGATGAATATGTGAGGGTGTAGTGCCTGTGATTAGTTAGCAGTAGCATATATGACTGCTCACGTGGACAAATGCCAGGTAAGTCATATGCAATGTGTCACAGGCAACGTACATGTGAACAGGACAAACAGTGACATTCTGTCAAGTGAGACATGGACATACATATAGTAAGCTATGCAGATGTCACTAGGAGTCCACAGAAGCTCTGTAACTATGCATTGCAGGTGGGATCAGTATTCCAGGGTAATTGCAAACAAACATGCATGCAAACAAAGCTACAGTAAGCAGGGCTGCATGTAGTCCATTGTACAACAAACAAGTTGTACCACTTTCAGTAGGTAACACTGCAAATATGCAGGCACTATGCACATGTACATGGAAATACACAGGTCAGATGGCTAGGGTCCAGTCTCAGCGCACACAAGTGTACAGACCATGTACTGTCAGGATGTACAACAACTGGATGGAAACCCATGTACTCATACTTCCAGTAATACACATGTCAAATAACAGACACTGAGCCTTCACTCAGTGGTTCCATACTTAGTAGGATGTATGCTACCTGGCCTGCCACCACAGTATCCCTGACATGTATGGGGACTCTCCCTCCTGTGACAGTTAGTTTTGTGTGTTGGGGCTGTCTAGCATGGTATGAGATGTGAGCTTGCAGTACTAGAGTGCTCCTGTGTGTCCTGTACCAGTCGTGTAGTACTGCACACATATCAACATCCTCAAACATCCGCATTGCAGAGTCCAGTATGGGCAACATGCCACTTGCAGTTTACATGTCCATCATTGCATATTAATACATTCATTACCTTATCCCCTGTGCTACCTATGTATGTAGCCTTCTGTTGACATCCTTACCACCAGTATGCCAACATGTGCAGATGATACACTATGGTACTTACCATGGGTGTAGACAACAGTTCATGACAATCACACCCTTACTGCATCAGGCATGCTGTGATATACACACAATTATTCCAGCACACAGTACTGTTAACAACATGATACTATTACTACACGTCTATGTAGTCACCCTGTGCATCAGCAACATGTTAATCTGTACCTGCACTGATGTTACAGATTGCAGGAGGTGGCACAGTTTCATCATATGCACAGGGTGTGAACTTGGTATGCCTGAGTTAGCCACCAATACCACCGATTGACAAGTATGTGAATGTGTGTTGGTGAGGGACAGCAGTACAAGGTGGGGCAATGTTGATGCAGTGTGTGCGTGTATGCGGTAGCCCTAGGTGTTGTCAATTCGCATGTGTGTATGGATGCACAAAGTTCCACCTCATGGCTGCCATATACCGGTGTTTGTGGACAGCCACAGACTGTACCTGCCAAGTCATACAGATCAGTGTCTCTGGCCACGGACACGATACCTGTGCCTTGCAGAGGTGCTACGGAGCATATCCAGTACCAACCCAGACTGGGTACTGTCATCAGAAGCAGGTGTTCGTTGACTGGACACAGATCCCTGTCGGGCCTGGCCAGAGCCACGTGCACGTGGTCTCATGGGGTGGTCTGATGACAGCACAGACCCAGCATTGCTGGGGCTGCCGCTGGCACTATGGGGGCGGCCGCGGCCCTGTTGTCATCCGCGATGACTGCCAGCTGCTGCTGTTGCTGGCATACACCCACGTTGACGCCTCAACCGTCCACCATCGCCCTGGCTCATGGACATGTAGTTGTGGAACCGGTCTAATATGTCCCCACAACGTCTGTCTATGACATCGGTGAAATTACGGATGGCAGCCGCAATGTCACTCATACTGTCAGTCATGGCTGTGCGACATACTGTCAGCTCCATCAGACCCTGTCTGGTGTACCATTCCATACGTGACTGCCTGCATGACAGCCCAAAACATAGCTGAGGTTGTAAGACCTCTGTGGGCACGTCTGACAGGGGCAGTACGCCCACGGATGCTCTCACGAGAACCCCTGGACATCTGTCTGTGTGGTACCATCTCAGGGCCATGCCCATGGCTGCTGTGTGGAGAGGCATGTGCCACAGATACCACATTACTTTGGTCAATGCACACTGTATGCTGTCCATCACCTAGGGACATTGGTGACAAAGGGTGTATTGGCAGGATAACTGTGCGGATTGATGGGGTTGACAGCTGTGTACTGTCAATCGGCTGACCAATGATAGACCCTGGCATGCCTTCCTGTGCCATTACACAGATGCCATCATTATCAATCAGTACCCATGGCACCTGATTCAGGTTCCCTGCTGCATGACACCAGAGCAGCACCAGAACTTGTGGGAGGGAAACAGGAAACACAGTTTTCAATGTCTACACATTACCAGCGATGCACACATCCACACATGCACAGGTCCAGACATGCACACATGTACACATGCACACATGCGCACATCCACACATGCGCACATTCACACATGCACACATGCACACATGCACACATGCGCACATCGCACGTGCACACATGCACACATGCACACGTGCACACATGCACAGGTGCACATGCACACATGCACACATGCACAGGTGCACACATGCACACATGCACACATGCACACATGCACACGTACATATGCACACAGTTGCACACAGTTGTACACTACTCAGTATGCATGATATCAACACACAGACAAAGACACACTTGCATGCATACAAAGAGTACTACTAAGTGAGCCTAATATTACTATTACTATCAAGACTATTACAGGTATTGTTAATACACACTCACCAGCATGGATAGGCTGCATTGCTGTTACACCGGCGGGACCTGCAGAAGTGAGGAAACTAATGTCAGTGGGCACAACTGTGCCATTGTTACTGAGTATGATACAGGTCAGTAGTACAACAGTCGCCTTTCACAGGTCAGCTGCTAATATTGAGGATATCACACTTGCACATTAAATACTATGATGACAGCTACAAACCAAGGACACACCTCACACATGCATTAACTACCAGTACACAACAGTCAACTACACATATGGCATATTACCTGCACGCTCATAGTCTTGCTGCTGTGTGGCTCCAGCCTCCATCATAATGCATGTCTGCTACTGTTGTTGTTGCTGGCGGACTGGAGCCACTACACTCATGAGTAGTCCCTCCAGCCTGGTGAGTGGGGATGTGTAGCCACCCCACCACCTGTGGTGACCTGTTGCCTGTGGATATCCGACGCACGCTGATGGACATTTCTGATTAAATCACTGCAGTGATGTCGTACCTGCTCATATGTCCTATTATGCGTGCCTATGTCATTTATCCGACAGACCAGGTCTTGCCAAAGTGCAGCCCTCTCCTGCTGATTCTGGCTGGTGCGGGAAAAGAGTATTGCATAATCCCGCACCAGGTTCTGGTGTATCTCCTCATCCTCAGCTGCGGAGTAAGCGGAATTTCGTGGGTGAGCCATGTACCTGAAAGAGAAAATAACCTGATATCAGCAATATATGTCAGCAGAATTTGGCACACATACTACACATGCTACTCGACTGTTATGATACAACATATCTCACATATATAGCATCTGTCTGTCTATTGGTGGATACACATGTAAATGGCCACGTATCAGTGCTCAGCCAGTAACTGTGCAACAGTACCTGGCACACTCCATACGACATACTACCAAACCCCAGCAGTCAGAACACTGATTCAGGTCCAGAGCACCTCCTCACTCTGGGGGTTTGTATCTAGGTACTGTATGGCCTACATCATCAACTACTGTCAGCTGACCACACACTAATTGCCCTAGATATACATATCCCACCTCCACCACCAGCACAAACGACTATAGTGAATAACATTGCAGATGCAAACTTTACACTTTGTAACAGTGACATGGTATCCTTTCAGCCCACTGGGCCAGTGGAAGACACAACCCACAATGCTGACCCCTACACAAATGCTTTCTACAGACATCTGCGAGAATGCATGGATCATGCAATCCCATATATGACCAAGACACTCTCCACAAAGGGACAGCATCTTGTCTGGTGGACCCCAGCCATAGACAGATTGTACTACAAAAGATGGAAGCTACTGCAAGACAGAGCATAATTCCATAAAGGGAAGGCATATCTGAGCAGCACTAGTAAGGTTCTATTTTCCCTCATATAAACATCCATGGGCAACTTTGAGAGGGAAATCATGAGGGACACTACAGATAACCAGAAGGCCTTCTTCAGTTATCTTAGCAACCTGGTCAGAATCCCTCCTCTATGCTCATAGTTAGTACACAACAACAAATATTTCACTGGAACCACATATATTGACAACATTGTGGCAGACAGGTTCAGTGCAGGTGTCACCCCTCCCTCTCCCCAAAATAAGACATAGTTATCCCAGCCGACTGTAACCTCCCTGTCATCACAGATGTCCAGGTGAGAGCCGCCCTCAGGAAAGCAGAATACACAACATGACTGGGACCTGATGGTATCCCCGGTTGCATGCTACATGAACTCTGACAGGAGGTAAACACACATATAGAAGTGCTATGAAACACTAGCCTGACTACAGGATATGTATCTGTACACTGGCGCACAGCAGCAGTGGTTCCACTCCATGAAGGAGGCACCTCAACATACCAATACAATACAACACAATACAATACATTACAATACAATACTATACAATATGCTATTGCCCCTGGGACTACAGCAGCATACTGTTCTGCTACCCTGACCATTGTGACACATGTGGTGTGATGGTACCTGCTGCTGTCACACAGTTACACAGGGTGACTCATATGGCATATTACCTATCTGACTAACATTCAGCAGGGGTATGTGTGACATGTACTCATGGGGAGTCTTGCTTCTTAACACTGTGTGGTTTATTGCAGGGTATGTCTTATCTGTGGGTAGGAACCTTTACCTCCACATGTGCTCTCTATTGCAGTGGCATGGACGACACACAGCAGTCATTTAGGTTGTGGATGGTGTGAGGTGTTACTATTGTTGGACATCTGTCATGGGTGTGACTTACGTATGTAAATCCAGGAGTGGTAACCTCTATGTGGGTAGTATGTGTGTACTCTGTGGTGTTGTCAGTCACTGTGCATTGGTAATGTGTTTGAGTGCATTGTCACAGTGTTGTACATGTCACTGTGTCCTTCTCCATATCTGTAGCTGTCATGTGAGGTACATACCATGGCATCCATTATGTGGTGTGGAGGGGTACACTGACGTACATGTCCATAGCTGACACACCATGTCTGCTGACACATACCATGTGCAGGTATTCCAGGAATAGTGTGCCACTGTGAATATCATTGGGGGGACTATTGTACACATTTATGACCCTGTTCACCCCTGACACATGCAGTGATGGGCAGCCAATCACATATTTGGTGGTTACCGGTGTAGGTGATTTGAAATGGGGTATGGTACTCCAGTTTTGACACTGATGTTCACTCCAAGCCTTTGTCACCAGGCACCTGTTGCAATACATCTGTACACATGTGCCTCACTCAGAATATATATATATATACATCTCTCTCTCTCTCTCTCTATATATATATATATATATATATATATATATATATGTATATAGATATATCTATATTTATATATATATATATATATATATATATATATATATATATATATATATATATGTCTGTATACATATACACATATACACATATATATATTGATGTAGATATATTGCTATAGATATGGAGAGGGGAGCACAGAGGGGGTGAGAGTGACAGAGGGGGTGGGACAGGGGGTGTTGAGGTCGTCATATACAGTTATACCTGTAGATAGTCAGATCAGTCTGTCTATGTATATGTATCTACATATATCTATATCTGTATGTGTGTATTACATATATATGTTTGTACATATTCTATCTACATCTGTCTATGTATTCCAACATCTCTCTCTATGTATGTATACATATATGCATATTATATATATATATATATATATATATATATATATATATATATAAATATACATACAGACATACATATTTTGACATACATACGTATCCATATGATAGACAGGCATATAAACATGTTTGTCTACCATACTGCATACACACACTAACATACTGCTAAACATACATAACTGTGAAACCTACTTTGTACATTGCACTACAACCTACAGTCAACCTACATTGATATGTGCACATAGATGCTCTCGCATACAAATGTATGTACAGCCTTCACTGATAGTTGCTGTATGTCCCCTGCCCTTTGCACATCTTCATATACATATGGATACAGACCAATGACACATATGGAGGGTTCACAGTATGTAGACCTTTATAGTATTACTTTACATTACCTGTGTTTGTCACAGCTGCTTGTGTTGCCGTCTGGTTTTGTGTCCTGCTGCTCCACTTGCCAGTTGTCAGCTTTCAGGTGGCTGTTGCTGAACAGTTTTGTTTGTGTCTGTTTAATTTTGTTTTTCTTTGTCTCTGTCTCTCTCTCTCTCTCTGTCTGTCTCTCACTTCCTCCTCAGGGTGCAATGAAAGTATTGCATGTGTGGACTAGAAGTACAGCATACTTTTGTAGGTATCTGCATATGTCCATGTGATGGCCTCTGCACCAATTGTTAGCAAGCATTTGCTAATTGCATGCAGCCAGTTGTGTACTGATTGCAGTTCTCACTGTGATTTCAGAACAGTGCTATAAAAAGGTATGTGAGATAGGCATAGCCCTTTCAGATTTTAAGGGCAGGGACCATGCTGGTATGCTGTGGACAATGTTCTGTGAGTGTAAAGGTTGGTATCTCTCTCATAATTCCAGCTGTGTTGTAGATTAACATTCCTCCATTCATTTCTCCAGTTTCCTGTACTAACTGTGTATGTACACTGACACCTACAACTACTACTACTGTTAATGTGTGTGTGTGTGTGCTTTCCTTGCACTTTTGCTTGTACTTTGTTGCTATGGCTTCAATATTTGCCCTTTACAGTCACTACTTGTATGCCTGCTAGGTGTCCTGACTGTAGTGTGCTGCTGTGGCTTTCCTATTTTCCATGTACATTCACACCTTGGAATGCTTGCTATATCTGTTAGGGTGTTACAGCATGCAGTGTGGTCTGGCCATGGTGTGGGCCTTGACATCTATTAGGGTATTTGAGTAAGCTGCTGAGCAGGCCCCAGAGACTCTCAGGTGCATCTGTTATCTGCCTCATGGAATGGTACATATCAGTGGGGTACACCCATTAAATTGTCTGGTATGCTGCAGTTGTGACTTTGGGATAGCATGAGCATATGTATTACTACACTTTTTCTGCCATGCAAGTAGTGCATACTTTCAGGACTCCATAGTTACCATTGCATGCGTTGTAACACCTTTCTGCCTACTGTTTGTACATTTCACATGGAGTCTGTGGGGCATCCCTGTAACTCATTCACCGTTGCTATGTCTAGGCTCTTAACTATTCAAATATGGTGGTGTCAGACCTCTCATGTGTACAAATATTTGCAGGTTGTCCACATTTCCGCCTCATATTTTGGTCAATATCTCATGCACAGCTTTTTCTGGCAAATCACTCTGGGCTCAAGTCAGAATATAGTGACAAACATTCAAGTTTCAGACTTCATACCCTTCCAAACATCCCACAAAATGCAGAACCTGTTATTCTCTGAACTGTCTGAGTTTGTTGTAACATTATTTGTAATGTGTCCCTGGTTTTGGCCCTTTGCTCCACATATTTTATTACTTGGTCCGGATGTGTTCCTGTAAGAGGTTGTGGGGTATGGGCAGTGATTATCCTGCTGTGAGTATGTGTGTGGCTTGCAAGGTGCTACAGTGACATTATTACCTACTAGCTACCAACTAGCATGGCTGTTTCTGTTCACACACTACTATTATGGAAATCCACTAGTTTTGACAGTAATTCTAAATGACATGCGTTGTGTACTACACATCCTATATTCCCTTTACATTCATTCCTACTATTACATGATTTATTTATTTTAGCACAATGTTCTTGTATAACAGTCATGGCTTAGTGGTAAATCATGCAGACTACTGTTTCCAAGGTCCTGGGTTCGGGACTGCCAGTGGGATTTTATTTTGCTTCTGAACTGACTACAGGACCTGTCAATCAAAGAGACTAAGGCACTTTTAAGCAGTTGTAACTGGGTTAGCGCTGGCTTGCGCGGAGCTCACGCATGTGCACTGGCGTTCAGCTCCACGCACACACGCGTACACCCGCTTACAACCACTTAAACGTGCTTACTCTTGCGCACACCCGTGCTATTTTCTTTGAAAGAAATGAAAATGGGGAGACAGGAAAGTGGTGAAAAAGGGGTCACAAAGAGGGTAAGACAGTAGGGAAACAAGCTTGGGTTTTGCAGGAGGGATGTAGGTAAGGCACATAGCTGCCCATTTCTTCATCAGCAACAGCTGTGCATATGTTTGTAATTTGGTGTGACATTTGATACCTTCCACCCCTGAGAGATGTCTAAGGACATCAATAATACTTGTTGTACAGCCAATTGTAATTGATAGTTTCCATGTCCAGCAGACATGTGTGCGTGGGCAGCTATGTATGGAGCGTAATTTTTTTGTGGGTAGAGAGTGCCTTTTTTTTTTTTCAGGTGAGAGTGGTATGTCAGGTGAAGGAAGTCGGTATAGCTGGGGAGGTAGGTTGGGTAGGTCAACAGACAAGACAAACAAGACGCATACAAGGGTGGTGTATGACACGTGTGGGGGGGTTACACAATTGACAGAGCCCATTAGCCCACAGATGGCAACAGTAGAACTGATATCCCCACCCATGGGCAGTTGCCACTGTTCCTTCACTGCCCAGGATGGGGCTGTGCTTGGGGCTGTGTAGGCGGGCAACAGGCATGCCCATAAGTTGTGCCACCTGTGCCTCAAGCTGGCGTAGGGGCTCAAGAACAGAGTCCCGGATCTCCCTACGCACCACAGTCCGGATGCTACTGAGGGTGAGTGGTGGTTCTCCTCTGGCCATGCTTGCAGAGGGGGGACAGGCCCCATCCCCTGCAGCGCTTCCACCCGCAGGTGGCACAGGGCCACCGGAGGAGGGTCCAGACTGGGCACTAGTGCCAGGTGCACTCGCCAGCTGAGGTGGGAGAAGTGGATCCACTGGAACCCGCCTTCCCTGTCGTTCGATGTTTTGCATTATGTCATGACAGTTTGGGTTAGTAACATACAATACCATTCACAATTAGTTGTAACAGCATGCATTAGTATTCCCATTAACCAAACACTCAGATATTCACACCATTGAACAGCGAGCATAACACATGCATAATTTGAACAGCAATACACAGTCCAACAACATGCAGGGTTGATTGATGGCAACAGGCCATCAGGTTTGGATGTATGAACAGGGCATATGCATCAACGGACATGCAAATATTTACGACCCATCAGGACAAATGTCCAGGGGTGTTAATTGTGATTGCACATACCAATTTCGCGTGGAATGGATTATATGTGGTTATAGGGTGGGGTGAAGAAAATATTATTAACACCTTCGAATACCAATATATATGCTGTACATTTCTAATAGCTACAGATATATACACACTACTGTTCTAACTACAGTTTCCTATATGATAACTACTTCACTTTGGTGATAGGGCTGTTACTGCTACATCAATATACCTTTTATTGTTATTCATACACGTTCATATCTGGCTTTGTTCAGCTACATCATCCTGCTACATTTGCTTTATATAGCTATAGACTACTGTGGATGTTTGATATTTCAGACAATCATACTATCTGCATATTGCAGACTGAGAGCAACATATCCAGATTTTGGGATACACATTCCAGCTGCAGCAACACTTTGGACACATTTCGCAGTTTGGTTGTACTTGTCACATTCATTTCATTCTGTACTGACTGCAGTATACTTTATTCAGGGGTTATTACTACTTTATTGGCGGATTCATAACTCTTTATCACACCCTCTCACTTGTTTTCATTTTACTATTCAGGATGGTACTTACTTCTAGGCTTTATTGACATGTTTTACCTGTAGTTATTACAATCCTTTCCAGCAGTCTCACTTCTGTCATGTTTCAGTATTTCAAGAAGGATATATTTCACACATGTGATTTGCTCATCTTCTGCAGTTGTACTTTTCAGCCTGCTGCAGGTTATGCACTATTATATTACAGGTGGGGCATCTTTATTTCAGACTTTATTTGAGACATTTTCATTTTTCTGTTTGGATTACAGACTGCAACACACTTTTGTAATCAAGCAATACTTGCAAACACTTTTACACTGTTACTTGCACATTTTATTACTTAGTGACTACACTGCACTCTTTTGCTAACTGTCATACTTTGATATTTCTTTACAGTTACTGGGAGTGGATTACTGACCTGCCAGGTGGCGCAACCGCACCAGCCTATCGCCATAGGCTCTGCGGTTCGCAGAACAGACACCTGCAGCTGTAATATAAATGAAGCAATATTGGAATACACATCCATAATATCAGCTAATTTAATTTCTTACATACATAATTAAATGTAACTTACTCAGTAGTGGGGCATTGGGCATTTGCCGGGCCTCCTGTATCCAAAGGTTCAATCGGTCCTGCTTGCGTCTCTTCAGGTCCGCATGGTGGTGACGGACCTGCTCACCAGTCCTTGGAATCCCTGTGGCACTGGTGAGATCATGAGCCAACCGGTCCCACGCCTCAGCCCTATATGCTCCCCACAGGACCTGGCCCTGCATGAGTTGGGCCTCATGATTGTGGACTAGGAGCCAGACCATGTATCTGGACTCCTCAACACCCCACCTCTGTGCTCGAAAGCAACTACCCTCACCTACACCTGACATTCTGGCTGCAAGTCAGTTCTACAATCATTTATGCTGTGTATTCTCGCCTATGGGGCTTATATATGCTGTTTTTCCCACACTTATCTGTGATTGGCCATTTTGGAATTGTATCCACTTCACAAAACCTGCTTTGTCATGCTCCACTTTCTATTCATTCCTATATATTTGCTATTACTGCATTGCTGAGTGCATTTTTCGTGGTTTAGTGGTTCAGTACCTTGACTATGGTGTATGGTATCCTGGGTTCGAACCTGGCCACTGCTTTTTATATTTTATGACTGTCTAGACATGCTAGGAGGTGTGTCTGTGTAAAGGCAGTTTTGTTACAGCTTGCTCAATGTTGCCCGTCGGTTAGCTTGTTAGCACGGTGTGCAGCTCCACGCAAACGGGTTACGCTGGTCTATGCCTCATTTGGATGTCAGCACGCATATCACGCTCAGCTCAGCTAGGGTCACACAGTTTCAGTGTGTTAAACCCCTGCTCACCTACGGGCACTCAATATGCACCTGTTAAACCACTGCTCAGCTACGGGCACTCATTTTGCACCAGGTAAACCACTGCTCACCTACGGGCAGATGCACTCACCCTGTTAAACTGTGGCTCAGCTATAGGCACATCTGACATTTTTTATTGTTTTGTTACCTCACATTTCTTCAAAATAAATGGACTATTTCATTACATTTTACATAAAATGTGATTTTATATGTGTACATGTTTGTTAGGGACTTGTTTCGTGCTTATTTTGCTAAAAATAAAAATTGGTCTTGTGGGAGCTCAAACCATGAATGCCTGCTCTTCAGCCAACATCTCTACTGCTACGCTATTGCTTCTTGGCTTACTTTGCATATTTAGTTCTTATATGCTTTCCCACTGACTGCTAACTGTAGCTGCGCTACGGGCATGCCCGCGCAAACGAGCGCACTCACAGGCAAATATCTTTACGATTTAAAAAAAATTTATAACATGTTCATTTATATATTTTCTGTTCATAGTCTGTGGGGGCATGTGTTGTGTTGTGTTTATTCACATTTCCATGGACTCTGTCATGGGTGTTTACTTTGGGCACTTTTACTCTTCTGGGGGCGTGCCCGCTTACAGGGCTCTGCCTACGGACACGCCCCCTACTGTCTTACATGGACCGTGTTAGCCTTAGGTGCTATTCAGCATGCTCTCATGAATATGCAAAGCATGCTGACATCACTCCGTTTAACTGCAGCCTCCGTGTAAGAGTTATAACTCTTACATGGAGGCTTCGTGAATCCTGCCCTGCATCTTTTACTTGTTTTTATCAGCATTTCAATATTAAAGCAACCTTTTTATTGTGAATTGTGGCTCCCGCTGTATTGTGTCCATACTTTTGAACTACATTAGTTTGTAATTTGTTCTTTGTGGATTGCCTGTTGAAATATATGGATGAAAAAGCTTATGGAACAGAAAGGAATCAGAATGCCTGAGATAGAATTTTTCTTGGTAATCTTGCCAATAAACCTTGTGGTAAAACTGCAGTATCACTGCAAAGAAAATTCCTGCATTCATCCAAAGCAACTGAATTTCTCAGGATGGATTAGCCAATACAGTTTTATAAACAAACTTACATCTGTTTGTCTCCCTATTCAATACAGAATAAAAGTAATTTGAAAATATTTAGAAATCACATTAAACAAACACATTTTATGATAGCACTATGTCCATCAATTGGACAGTTGTAAAACAATTCCCATGTCATTTCAGTCTTGAGTAAATCTAACACTGCAAGCAAAGCTGATTGAGAATTAAATATCCCAAGTATGACTTGAACTCTGTATAAAATGTCCACGGAGGCAAGGGCTCACCCCAAAGATGCTTTATTCCAACAAAAAATTCACAACCTTCACCACAGCTGACCTAGGTTTCGTCTGTATGACTTCATCAGAGTGTGGTGAAAAAGGCAGCATTTCTCAGTCTCATGGATAATTAAGGTCTTGTCAAAAAGTAGTGAATTTTTCTGAGCATGCTTGTCCCTTTTTCAACATTTAATCATCTTCATGGAGTATTTTCAGTAAATATCACCTTTTCTAAGCAAACTGTTTAAGTCTGCACATCAGATACTTTTGTTGTGGCGTTTTTTTTTTTTTTTTTGAGATATCGCAACATATTTCTGTTCAACAGCGTTAAATCACATAGGGTCTTGCCTACAGGGGACTCACAGAGCATGTTAACATATTTCTGTTCAACAGCGTTAAATCACATAGGGTCTTGCCTACAGGGGACTCACAGAGCATGTTAAAATTTTAACATGCTCTGCGAGTCCCCTGTAGGCAAGACCCTATGTGATTTAACGCTGTTGAACAGAAATATGTTGCGATATCTCAAAAAAAAAAAAAAAAAACGCCACAACAAAATTATCTGATGTGCAGACTTAAACAGTTTGCTTAGAAAAGGTGATATTTACTGAAAATACTCCATGAAGATGATTAAATGTTGAAAAAGGGACAAGCATGCTCAGAAAAATTCACTACTTTTTGACAAGACCTTAATTATCCATGAGACTGAGAAATGCTGCCTTTTTCACCACACTCTGATGAAGTCATACAAACGAAACCTAGGTCAGCTGTGGTGAAGGTTGTGAATTTTTTATTGGAATAAAGCATCTTTGGGGTGAGCCCTTGCCTCCGTGGACATTTTTTACAAGTTTCATTTTTGTTCTTTGGTTATGACTTGAACTCTGGCCTAGTCATACAAATCTCCAATTGATTCAGCTGTGCTGTTGGAAAATTAACTGGAATATTTTTCTAAAGGCCTTTGTTTTGAGGTTGCCCTAGGGAAACTAACAGTTCCATGATTTCATTTCCATTTGTTCCTTAACACGAACAACATATTGGTTGATTCTTCACAGAAAATCTTAATCTTCTGCTTTCAAGCTACCTCCTTTTCTACAAGGCTAATTGACAAAGTAAAACCTTTTTAAATAGCTGGTGCTTAGCTACCTATTCAAAAGAATATCCCCAAATCCAAAAACACAAATTGAAAGGTACATTAATCATTTACAGAGCTAGTGTGTTAAAATTAATATGCTGGTTCTCAGCAATTGGATTAATACAGTTGGCCCCAAAATGAGAAAATTGTATAAATAATGTTTATGGCTGTCTGATACAAATGTGAAAGTAATGTTTATAGCCATGTTATAAAGAGATGATTGCAAATAGAATGACATGTCTTTAAATTAATATATTTGCTAATTTGTACCACTTTCTATACAAAGATACCTGGCTCACTACTCAGGAGGAAGACAGACTAGAAATTGTGTGGGAATTGTGGTGAAAGAGAGGCTTCAGAAGGCAGTGAGGGATATCATTAGAATTAGTGAAAGACTCATGGTAGTCAGACTTCAATGTCATAATAAGGCAGTGTTCATAATTTCAGCCTAAGCCCCACAGCAGGGTTGTGTCAGACAGCAGTTGCAGGGCCTACTAGATAAAGCAGGACAGTATGAATTGGTGTTGATAATATGTGACTTGAATGCGTGTATCAGAACAGATAGTACAGGATATGAGGACTGCCTGGGTCCAGATGGGTGGGGAAACAGGAATAAAGAAGGAGAGGCCATTCTAGACTTCTGTTTGGCAAATGGCTTGACAGTCACCAATACATGGTTTAGAAAGAGTGACAGTCACATCACTTACAAGAGTGGCAACATGTAACTCAGGTAGATTTCCTCCTAGTAAGGAAAGGGGATTGAGGTAGAATCAATGATTGTAAAGTCATCCACAGTGAAACAGTTGGCCCACAGCATAAACCACTAGTTGCCACAATCAGCAGAAAGCTGTAGTCAGAGAAGTCTCTAAGGTCAACAGAGGCCATGCTGAAGACCTGGAAGTTGACTGGAGAGAAAGTACAACAGTTCAAGGAATTACTCAGGGCTCTAGTACCCCAAGAAGAGGAGGAAATAGATGGAGTGAGGAAGAATGGCAGTGCCTTAAAACAGCATGTGGGACGAGGATTACAGAACAGGTATGTGGCCGAGCAAAGTATTGAAATAAGGTACATAAGGAAAGCTGGTGGTGGAATGTAGAAGTCCAGAAAGTCATCAAAAGAAGGAGGGAGTACAGGAAAAACTGGGAGGTAGAAAATACTGACCAGGCTAGGAAGGAATACTGGTTGGCTAACAAAGAGGCTAAGAAAGGAGTTCCAAGAGCAAAGAACAGGGCATCAGAGGAACTCTACAAGCTTCTGGAAAGTGACTTAGTAGGTGCCATAAAGAAACTATATCAGGTTGCAAGGCAAAGACATAAAAATAAAGGTAGTTAGACACTCTTCACAAAGGATGCCAGCAACAACTTGGTCACCAGTCCACAGGACATCAAAGGCAGATAGAAGAGTATTTCCATCAGCTTCTGAATGAAGAAACCCCACAGAAGCTGTACTATCCCAGACACAACCTATGATGAGAGAAGAAGAGGAGCCCATCCTAGAAGAAGTAAGAACAGCACTAAGGAAAATGAACTCAGGGAAAGCAGCAGGCTAATATGAGGTCACAGCAGATATGATAAAGAGGCTGCGTGAGATAGAGAAAAATGGCTCCTGAGGATTCTCATAGCAGTGTGGAGAGAAAAGTGTAGCCCAGATTACTGGAGAATAGACATACTCATGCCAGTGTGTAAGAAGAAAGGGGACAACCACAACTGCAGAAAGCACAGAGGCATCAAACTCCTGTCACATTGCATGAAAGTTCTAGACAGTGTGACTGATAAATGCCAATATGGTTTGTGTGGATACACACAGTAGTAGAAAGTAAGATGGGAGATGAGCAGTTCAGATAGAGATTAGAATGCAGCACAGCTGACCCGATGTTTGCAGTGTGACAGATAGGTTCATAGGTTCATAGGTAGGTACTAGGCTATCTGCCCGAAGGCATTTATAAGCCTAGCCAGAATGTGTTGGCTTTCACCATCCCCTTAGGTTAGTTCCCTGTGCCTCTGTACAGCAGAGCCATTGAAGTGATCCCTGGGGTAAACTTTCTGTTTCCCATCCACTTGTCAAGGTTTCTCTTGAAGTGGGTTAGCGAGGAGCTCAGCCTAATGTAGATTGGAATCTTGTTCCAGAGCATGGGAAGTCTCTGGGACAGGACTCTATCCCTCCAGCATGTCTTATTTATTGTTGTGGTGAGGTTTAGATCCCTGGAGAGTGTGGCTCGAGGGGATATGGTTTTCTTTAGGTGGAGCATGTCCATCAATTCTGGGTTGGACATAGCCTTGCATGTCAGGCAGAGATCACCTCTGAGTAGAAGGTATGCAACCGAGTACAGCTGGAGTTTCTTCAGTCAAGCTGCATAGGACATCTGCTTGAGGCCAGTGATCCTCTTGGTGAGGAACTTCTGTGGTCTTTCCAGTTGTTGCAGGTGTCTTGTAAGGTACATCCCAAATGGAGCATTGTACTCTATGATGGGTCTGATGAGTGATGCGTAGAGGGGCCCGATGACTTCTTTCGATCTGGATGCAAACCCTCTTGTGATTAGGTGAGCCACATAGAAGGATTTTCTAACCACTTTGGCAATGTGATTATCAAAGGAGAGGTTACTATCTACTTGGGTCCCCAGATCCCTTATTACGTCTTCCATATTTAGGGGGCTACCACCTATGTGGTAGTTTGCGGGTACTTTGTTTTTTCCAAAGGAGATGACTATGCAGTTTTTGGCATTTAGCTTGAGGCCATGGTTTTGACACCAGGTATCTGTCTCAGTGAGATCCTTTTGGTGGATGTCTGTGTTAGCCGGAGAGTCAATTATAGCCCCTAGTTTGCAGTCATCTGTGAACTTGGTCAGCCATAGTCCTCCTGTGCTTGCCTGTACCTCTGAGAAGTATATGCTGAACAGGAGGGGTCTTAGGACTGAGCCCTGTGGAATGCCACTTGTAACTGGTTTAGAGTCAGACCTAGCTCCTCCAACTCTTACCATGTGGGTTCTGTCCATGAGCCAGTTGGCAGCCCATCTCGTGACGTAGGGGTTTATGTTCAGGCTGGTGAGCTTGTCTATAATACCTGAGTAGGGAATAGTGTCAAAGGCCTTTGCAAGGTCTAGGTAGGCTGCATGGACCACCTTTCCCTTGTCTATAGCCTTGGTAACTGTCTCAAAGAAGTCCTTCAGGTTTAGGAGGCATGATCTGGCCTTAACAAAGCCGAACTTGGTAGGGTCCAGTGTTTGGAGGTTTCCAATGTGTCTGTTAATGAGATCCATGATGATGCCCTCCATAGCTTTGCAGACCAAGCTAGTCAGGCTTATAGGGCGATAGTTCCCAGGGTCCGTTGTGACTCCACCTTTGTGGAGTGGAATAACCGTTGCTGTGTGCCACTCTGTGGGCACATAGCCTGTGGATAGGATGAGTTTAAACAGTGTGTTTAGGTGAGGGGTTAGTTCATCTTTGAGCTTGTGTAGGACGCAGCCTGGGACACCGTCCGGTCCCACTGATGCTGTGTTTTTGGCTTTGGAGAGGGCTGTTTTAACCTGAGTGTCTGTGATTTCAGGGGCACTACATTCTTCTGGTATAGTTATGGGCACTTTTGGGGGTGACAGAGGGGGTGAAGTTTGCACTGAACCTGTCTGCCAGGATTTTGGCTATATCGGTCAGTTCAGTGAATTTTGTGCTATTCTGCACTAACTCTGAGCAGATCTGAGAATTGCCACTTAGATTCTTGACATAGCTAAAAAATGCCTTGTGGTTATCTTTGGAGTCCGTGGCAATTTTTCTTTCGAAGCTAGCCTTGGATGATTTTATGAGGGAATGTAGTTTTTTGCTGATACTGATCAGGGATGTCTTCCCTTCTTGGGATTTTACTCTTTTCTGTATTAGTTTCCTCCTTCTATTGTATGGCTTGTTTATGTTAGGGGTCCACCAGACTGGTTTCCTTTTCTTGGAGGAGTGAGTCTTGGTTTTGTTTGCGATAGCACGATCCATGCATTCTTGTAGGTGCCCATAGAGTGCATTAGCAAAGGATTTTGCAGCTTGGACAGCGTTATCCTTTAGCATGGGGGCTTTGAAACTTCCCACCTTGGTCTTAAGTAACGTGAAGTTTGCTTTTGAAAAGTTTTTCACTGTGGCTTCTTTGACCGGGGATGGTGGCGGAATTTGGATATCCAGAGTGATTAGTTTATGGTCAGATCTAATCAGCGAGGGGTTGACCTCCAGTGTGGAAGACTGGTTGCCCATGTTGGTGATGACCAGGTCCAATATGTTGTCACCTCTGGTGGGGGTGTTAACCAGTTGATCCAGGGCATTTGAGTTTATAAATTCTAGGAAATGTTGGGCAAGGGAGTTCGTACTTAAGTAGTTCTCCCAGTTAATGTTTGGGTCATTGAAATCATCCAATATCAGGGTGTTTGGTAGGAACCTTTATGTTTCCCAGTGTTTCCAGGAATGTGGAGTGGGGGTCCTGGGACATGGTGGGTGATCTGTAGCAAGCTATAATTTAAATAGCACTTTTGCCCGTTGTTAGTTGCACGTGGATGATCTCTGTAGCATCGTGCTGTGCCACTAACCTGGAGGTCTGGATATCCTTGATGAATATGGATACTCCCCCGCCTTTTGTATTTCGGTCTGGGTTTTGTGGCCAAAATGTATGGTATGAGTTGTAGCCTGGTAGTGCTGGGATGCTCTCTGGAGCCTTAAACCAGGTTTCTGTTACTGCACATATATCGATTTTCTCCATACTGAGGAGTGCCTCAGGTGCATGCATTTTGAGGTTTAGACTTCTGGCATTGAGCAGCATTACCCTCAGTTTTTTGTTACTTGTGCTATTTACAGCGGTGGGTTTGTCTTTTAAGCCTTGCCTAAAAAAGGCACTATGGGGGTGGCAAGAGCCTTGGCCAGTATTCAAAAGCCTAAGGGTGACAGGTGCAAGCCGTCTCTAGCAAAGCAGCGTGGCTTGTCGAGCATGTCATCCCAGGCTGACAGACACTGGATCCCCTTTGAATGACACCATAAGCTTAGCCAATTGTTGAAATTGATAATTTCTTTCTCTATACCGTGGTATCATTCTTGGTGAGGGCAGGATGCTACTCAGGGTCAGGGTCATTCCAGCCTAGGCTACGTGATCAGAGAGCTCCTCCATGTCTCTTTTCATGTAGTCCAGGGACGTACAGCTCAGGTCATTCACACCAACATGGACAATGAGTCATATTTGTACTTGTTCTGGAGTGACCTGAGTGCTTGTGTTATGTGGTGGATCCTGGCACCCGACAGGCAACTAACAGTAACCTTCTCCTTGTTCAGCCTAGTGAGTGGGATGTTAGTGTGCCTGACTATAGAGTCACCTATTACTAGTGTGTTGAGTATGTTATTTTGCCTTAAGGGCTGTGATTGTGTGGCACACTGGTTTTGTGAAGTATGTGTTTCATGGTTTGTGTTGGGGGGTGGAGGTTGCTTGGATGTCTGCTTTGGAGGTCTCTGTTGCATTTGCAAATTTTTATTTAGAGCCTCTGAGTATGTTTTTGTGTATTTATGTGTGTTTTTTCCAGTGCTGGTTTCATAGGTCTATGTGAGACTGGTAGTGTGATGTAAGTAATTCATTTCTCCTCTTGACTGCCTGGTCCAGTCTTGGGTTGAGAGAGCTTAGCCTCCAGTTTGGCTGTATAATTGCATCTCTCGCATGTATTAGTGTTTGGTGGAAGGAGTAGAGGGTTGTCTGTGTACATGAGGCAATTGTAACATTGCCTCAAAGCGCACAGATTCACCAGTCCCAGATTCACCAGTTGGACTGGAGAATACACCTGAAACTGCCCTTTGGACATGCCTGGATAGGTACAGTGAACTGTTTTACTGATTGGCTGGTAAGGTCGAATAGAGAGCCTTGTCCTTCTCTACAATATAGGGGGGTCTAGTGATAAGGTTTACTAGTGCTTGCTATGAGTTTTGGGCAAGTGCTGGGATGAGAAGTGAATGATTTGAGTGCTTAAGTTGAAAGTTTGTCTAGTTCCAAGGTAAAAATTGAAGAGTACACTTGGTGGAGCCGGGAATAGTTATACCCTAGCTAACTGGCGCTGCCCAGCGTGCAAAACCATGCAAATGCGGGTTTTATAGCAGGGAAATGAAAGAGATAGAAATTAGCCCAAAATGGCCAATAAACAACTAATTTCTGGGCTGAAACCACTCCTCCAGGGACAGGTAGGCTGCTCAAAGCTCCCTCTTTCACAGTGAACAGAGAAACTTCCTTCTATCCAAGTAAGGTATGGGCAAACACAGAAACTTGTAACACAACCCTGAATTCAGCACTAACCTGAAAACTGGACTAAACTAGCTTAGAAAGGTGGAAAAACAAGTATATGTTTTTGTTTTTTTGCTTTTTTTTCAGAAAAGAAAGCTGATACAATAAAAAAAAAAACACTTTAAATGCACAGAAATGGCTATCACACTTGAGTGTGTAGCCTACAACAGTTAAACAGGTAAGTTAAACACAAAAATGACTTTCTTAAAGTGCAGGCAGTAAAATAAGTACAATATGTAGCTGAAACAAGCTTTTTAAATCACAGAAACTTTAGAAAATCTGTGTTTTAGGCGGAATTAGCTAAAGGCAGCAAGAAAATGCAGAAACATGATACTTAATCACTCCAAAGTCTCTCTTTTGTCTCTCTGCTGCTGTAGAACTCTGCAGGGTACCAGGCAGGAGCTTGTTGAACTGTATATTAGCACAAAAACTTTGCAAATGCGGGTTTTATAGCAGGGAAATGAAAGAGAGAGAAATTAGCCCAAAATGGCCAATAAACTACTAATTTCTGGGCTGAAACCACTCCTCCAGGGACAGATAGGCTGCTCAAAGCTCTTTCTCTCACAGTGAACAGAGAAACTTCCTTATATCCAAGTAAGGTATGGGCAAACACAAAAACTTGTAACACAGCCCTGAATTCAACACTAACCTGAAAATTGGACTAAGCTAGCTTAGAAAAGTGGGAAAACAAGTATTTTTTTTTTTTTTCAGAAAATAAAACAGATACAATCAAAAAAACACTTTAAATGCACAGAAATGGCTATCACACTTGAGCATGTAGCCTACAACAGTTAAACAGGTAATTTAAACAAAAAAACAACTTTGTTAAAGTGCAGGCAGTAAAATAAGTACAATATGTAGCTGAAACAAGCTTTTTAAATCACAGAAACTCTAGAAAATCAGCGTTTTAGGCGGAAATAGATAAAAGCAGCAAGAAAATGCAGAAAATGTATACTTAATCACTCCAAAGTCTCTTTTTGTCTCTCTGCTGCTGTAGAACTCTGCATGGCACCAGGCAAGAGCTAGCTGAGAAGAAGCGAGAGATGAGGAAAGAGTCCAACTAGGCATTCCTAGACTTGGAGAAAGCATGTAACAAGGTCCCAAGGAAGCCTATTTTGGCAGTAGTGCAGTGGTTCAAAGTCCCAGAAACATTGGTAGAATTACTGCAGACTATGTACAAGTCCCAAATTAATCAAGTATGAACAGTGTTCAGTGTCACAGTGGGGTTCTCATTTGAAGTGGGTGTGCATCAGGGTTCAGCTCTGAGCCCACTGCTGTTCATACTCGTGATGGACTACAGTAGCAAACAGTTTGATGGAGACAGGTCAACAAAGTTGCTGTATGCAGATGATGTGGCATTATAGACAGACTCTGATCAAGAACTTTGCAAAGGATAGGGGAATGGAATGCAAATCTGAGTACACATGGGATGGAACTAAGCAGAGATAAGACAGTGGCAATGGCAGCAAAATGAGGAAATCAGAAGAAGTTAAGAAATGAGATAAAAGGGAAGAGAGTGGAAATGGTTAATAGCTTCAAGTATCTGGGAGTGGTGGTTGAGGAGAAGAGATGGCTGAATGAAGAGGTCAAAAGTAGAATCAGAGGGGTTGCAGCCAACTGGCATAGAGTCTCACATGTAATGAATGATAGAAGAATGCCACAGCCAATGGTACAGAAACCTGGGCAGTAAAGGTAGAGCAGATGAGGGAGACTAGAGGTGATGGAAATGAAGTGCCTGACCAGGGTGGTAGGATGCACACTGTGGGACAGTTGAAGAAATGAGGACATAAGGGCAGAGGCCAGAGGGGTTGCAGCCAACTGGCATAGTCTCACATGTAATGAATGATAGAAGAATGCCACAGTCAATGGTACAGAAACCTGGGCAGTAAAGGCAGAGCAGATGAGGGAGACTAGAGGTGATGGAAATGAAGTGCCTGACCAGGGTGGTAGGATGCACACTGTGGGACAGTTGAAGAAATGAAGACATAAGGGCAGAGGCCAAACTAACTCTAATTGCAGAAAATATCAAAGAGAACAGTTTATGGTGGTTTGAACACGTGCAGAAAAATGGAAGACAATCTGGTGAAGAAGGTTTGGGGCAGACAAAAAGAAGCTAAGAGGAAATAAGGATGTTCATCAAAGAGGTGGATGAATTGTGTGAGAGAACTGTGTGCAACAGTCAGTCATGAGTACTGAAGAAGGCAAGAGTGTGGCATTGACTTGGGAGACATGGTGACAGCTAACATGATACCCCAATCCCGAAATGGGGAAAAAAGGGAGTTGATGCTGATGATGATACCTGGCTGGTTTCTTTAGTGATCTAATGGATGGACTATATAAGGAAAGCTATGGGAACCCTGAATGGAGAGTATTTCTCTTTTGTGTAAGGAGACTTGGCAGCCAGAGTAATGAGTCTAGGCGATATAATTATCCATTTTAAAGGAAGACCTGAAAGACAAAGCTGGAAATCACTCTTACCAGTGAATTTCAGATAAGCCTAATAATACACACAGTTTCTGAGCAGCCCAAGCCTATGATTAAGGAACTTGATGTGAATTTAGTTGAACCAATACTTTCTGTTCACTTGGAAGAATCTGGATATTTCCTTTGTAAATGACAAATTGGTGTCTCAGCTGCTTTGATCTTCCACATTTTTAGAATCCAGTGGGCATTTTGGCTCAATTTATTAAGGCAAAAGCCATAATACTATACCAGTTGTTGCCAACTAATTTTCCCCAAAACAGAGTCGGTGTGAGAGAAACAGACAGTCCTCTGATATGTGCTCATATTTTTTTTTTATTCTGCCAAGTATAAAACATTTTGCCAAGATGACCTTGGTAAAGCAATTATTTCAGATCTTAGTATTTACAGTTGAAGGGACAGTTACAGTAGCTACATTGTAAGTGAACACTAATGTAGTGCCACCATTAAAACCACTATCCAACCAGGTTACTTCCCAGAAGTCAAGGCTTATGTCAAAGGCCTCTTGCTGACAAGTTTGCAGTTCATTGCAAACTGGGAGACAGGGACCAGTCATAGAATCCAAGACACTAAGATCTTACAAGATCATCACCCCAGGAAACTACATCATCAATAAAACATCATTAATAAAACATCCCTAGGAGTAGTTCTACTAGTTGGTGAACTGGGTATACATGTAGACAGTAAACTGGATTTAGACCGGCATGTATCCAAGGTAGTAAGGAAATCCTTCTATGTTGCTCTTGTGAAAATTATAATCTCTGAAAAGCATGATACTCATAATGTCATGCATAACAAATGATAAATTGCCTAGCGAAGCTTAGAAACTGCATTATGTTAGCCTGTTACTGCTAACTTAATCAAATGAAATGTCTTAATTTACAGCAGGAAAGTGCAAGAACTTTTGGAATCAGGCAATATGGTCACACATATAAAGGAGCAATATTAAAGTAAGAAAAATGTATTAGTAACAAAGCAGTATGCTATTACTCTGAGAGAAATAAAAGCCGAGTTTGAAAAGGAAGTTAATTCTGATGTGGTATTACCCAATTTAGCATACATTATGATTCATCCTCACTTTAAAGAGTTATGGAAGCAATAGGAATAAGGTACTTATTTTGATAAACCATACTATTAGTGCAAGGAGGAGATTCAGCAAGTGAATAAGCCTGCAGTTATAGTTCTTCTTATCTTGGAGAATTAGAAGCAGTGGATACATGCATTAAAGTACATCAAGAAAAATCAAGGCATACTGTAAGAATGCAAGAAATGTATAAACATTTTGCTAAGGGCATAAAAAGAGAGTGAGAACATACACTGTTAAAAGAGACATGTCGTCATTCACCTACAACAGAAAAGCTTACAAGGACAGAACTTACAGAGGAAGGGAAACTACTCACTAAAATATTGCAGCATATTGTAAAAGAACAACATACAGATACAAAACAAGTAGAAGAAAATTGCATGCAAAACTATAGCAGCCTTCTGTGCTAGAGCAGTCTGCAAAAGGAGAACCATTAGGAAGATAGGACTTACACAATAAGATGTTGCAGCCTGAAAATAAGAGTAAAATGTCATTGCTGTCTGAAAGGGTCACGTAGAAGACATTTGAAGTTATTACTCATAGTGAAAAAATGGTATCATTCCCTTTGAGGATGTACTGTAAGGCAAAAAAGTAGAAGCTATAAGTAAATGCATAACCTGTTTACAATACTAAACGTTCTGTAAATGTAACACAACTAACCCAAGGGATCGAGAATTTTTAAACAGTCAGTAAGTACAAAGTAGGAAGAATTTACCATTTTGAAATATTTCACTAGTGAAAATAAAGAAGTAACAAAAGTATATGGTCTGACATCTGAATCAAATTCAGCCATTGCAAGGCAGTAAAAGCAAGGAAAAGAAGATTCTAAGCAGCATGCATTTATAAAGAATACAGTGGTAATAAAGTGTTTCCTAAGGTACCGTTATTAGATGAAAAGAAACAAACAGAAGATAAAGGCAATGAAAGGATGGAACAAATTTACTAAGAAACAAAGCTAGAATTACACAAAGAAGAAAAAAAAAATGAAAAAAAAACTCAGCCTCTCTACAGGCTACGTACCCATAGAGTGGCACACAGCAACAGTTATCCCGCTCCATAAAGGTGGAGCCACAACGGACCCCAGGAACTATCACCCTATATGCCTGACTAGCCTGGTCTGCAAGGCTATGGAGCACATCATCATGGAACTCATTAACAGAGATATTGGGAACCTCCAAACATTGGACCCTACCCAGTTTGGCTTTGTTAAGGGCAGATCATGCCTTCTAAACCTGGTGGACTTCTTTGAGACAGTTACCAAGGCTTTAGACGAGGGAAAGGAGGTCCACACAGCCTACCTAGACCTCACAAAGGCTTTCGACACCATTCTCCATTCTGGTATTATAGACAAGCTCACCAGCCTGAACATAAACCCCTAAGTCATGAGATGGGTTGCCAATTGGCTCACGGATAGAACCCACATGGTGAGAGTTGCAGGCTCTAGGTCCAACTCTAAACTGGTTACAGGTGGTGTCCCCCAGGAATCAGTCCTGGGACCCCTCCTGTTTGGTATATACTTCTCAGAGGTACAGGCAGGCACAGGAGGACAATGGCTGACCAAGTTCACAGACAGCTGCAAACTGCAGGCCATAATTGACTCTCCGGCTGATACAGACATCCTCCAGAAGGCTCTCACTGAGAAGGATACCTGGTGTCAAAATCATGGCCTTAAGCTAAATGCAAAAAAGTGCATAGTCATCCCCTTTGGGAAAAACAAAGTACCCGCGAACTACCACATAAGTGGTAGTCCCCTAAATACAGAAAATGAAATAAGGGATTTGGGGACCCAAGTAGATAGTAACCTCTCCTTTGATAATCATATTGCCAAGGTGGTTAAAAAATCCTTCTATGTGGCCCACCTAATCACAAAAGGGTTTGCATCTAGAACAAAAGAGGTTATTGTGCCCCTCTACTCATCACTCATCAGACCCATCATAGAGTACAACGCCCCATTTGGGATGTACCTTACAAGACATCTGCAACAGCTGGAAAGACCACAGGAGTACCTCACCAAGAGTATTACTGGTCTCAAACAGATGCCCTATGCAGCCCGACTGAAGAAACTCCAGCTGTACTCGGTCGCATACCACCTACTCAGAGGTGATCTCTGCCTGACATACAAGGCCATGTCCAACCCAGAATTTATGGACATGCTCCACCTAAAAAAAAAACAAATCCCTGACAGCCACACACTTTAGGGATCTAAACCTCACCATAATGATAAATAGGACTTGCTGGAGGGATAGATTCCTGTCCCAGAGACTCCCCATGCTTTGGAACAGGATTCCAATCTACATTAGTCAGAGCCCCTCACCAACACTCTTCAAGAGAAATCTTGACGAGTGGATGGGAAACAGAAAATTTACCCCGGGGATCACTGCAGTGGCTCTGCTGGACAGAGGCACAGGGAACTAATGGCTCTGCTGGACAGAGGCACAGGGACCTAATCTATGTGGGCGGCGAAAGCCAACACATTCTGGCTAGGCTTACATATGCCCTTGAGCAGATAGCCTAGTACTTACCTATGAACCTATAAAAGGTAATGTTTTATGTGAGAAAAGAAAACATTAAACAGATTCCTGATGATATTCCTTTTGAGTAAAACATCCAGGAACTCTAAACATCTGAAAGACCATTTTATGCATCAGTTTCATAGAGATAATGGGAATAATTGCATAAATTAAAGATGGTAAATGACAATAAAGAATATTAATATGAGCTGGCTTTTCTAGGACAGGAGTTAGACACTGAAGCTGAAGTGTCAAGATTGGCAGTGGAGGGGGCAATGCCCTGTACTTCAGGAATGGCTGACATTAAGGAAACTCCAGATCTGACTGACATTCAGGAATGCCAATTAAACTTAGAAAAGTCTGAATGGGAAGATAACCCTTAAGCAGACTAAGGGCAATTACATTTTGAGTTATAAGATGCTGAACAAAATCTTTCTACTATGTACCCATACTTTCTTAAAAATGTGTTGTTATACAATGTAAGCCTGTTGTAAGAGAACACAGAAAAGTCTAAATATGCTTACATGTTTTGACCAAAGGCAGTTAGGGTGTGTAGTCAGGATAATGTGTGACTCAGAATCAAATCAGAAATGGAATAAGAGATGATCAGCAGACTGTGGAAACTAAAAGGAATAATCACCAAGTATTATGTAGTAGGGCAAACCTGAGAATCCCTCCTGAATTATGTCATAAGGAATGTTGTATAATAATAATAATAATAATAATAATAATAATACCCAACATGTACCTCTGATAGATCAAGAAATTTAAGAGAGACAGGCTGACATGATGAGTACTGAAATGTTAGGATGTGTGGCTGCTTTGGTTACACAAAGCAATATCTATGAGGCCAGACAATAAAGTGCCAAGGTTAAATGCTAAGACGCAATTGTGTCAAAATTAAAACTGCTGATGTGCAGCAATAAGCATGTGTTTTTCACATGTGCAATTAAACTAGAAATTTTAGTTTAGTGAGTATAAAAAAAATTCTAGTAAGCCAGATAAAAAAGAGTTTTGCAGGCACTTATAATGTACCCTTCAGAATTTAACTTGACAAGCATCTAAATCAGGTTGAAAGTCTTAACATTTTCTCAAAAAAAGATTTCAGGTCTCAGTACCCTAACAATTCTAATGATTAAAAGAATTGTCCCCCTCCTCAGTATCATACAGACTCCTGAGGGGTGAGCTCTGCTTATGTTTCTGTGCCATGAGTTACCCAGCAGTCTTTGAACTCCTTCAAGTAAATAAAACAAGCAATAAAGCAAACATCCATTCTAGAAGCCTAAACCTGTACTATCATATCAAAAATACCAGAGTAACAAATGCCTTAACCAACACATCCCACATTTCTCAAACAGGCTGCCATTACCTATCAAGTAGAGTACTTTCCTAACAACTCTTAAAATAAATCTGGATGACTAGTGGAGTAATCATACATTTTCACTAGAGAGATATATTTAGACATTCTACTTTATGGGAGACTCTGTTTATCTCCCACCAGTATTGGGTGATGTGACTGAACTGCTTGATAAAATTATTTGTTCATATGCTTAGTAATAACCTATGGAGCTATGAATAAATTGTAGTGTCAAGGCATGGCCAAGTTGACAAGCTAAAGGCAGCAAAGAATTTCTGTTCTGAGCTATACATTTATAGTTGTCAGGATTTCATTGTCATTTACATCAATTTTCACTTATGAGTTCTGGATTCTAAAACTGGAAGTATCAAGGATTATTTTGGTGTAAAATTCAAGTGTCTTTTTTGATATATTCCTGTCAATTTTTAAGGAAAAAGAATTAAGGAAAATGTTTCTTACAGAAGATGAACTCTTCCAAAACTGCATCAAGACAATACCATGAAGAAAGAAGTGCATTCTATATTTTCTACTTTTAGGACCTGGTGACAAAAATAGATAAACTTGATTCTAAAGTTGATAAGATCAAAGAGGACTGTACAAAACAGATATAACTGATAAATGATGTCCTTAAACAACAAAGAATGCAGATAACAGCTATAGAAGAGGCAGTTTCTGACACTGATTTCAAACTGACAGAAGGAGATAATAATATTGAACTTGTATTGCAACAAAACAACAAACTGATTGAGAACATTGATGACTTAGAAAACAGAGCCAAGAGGAACAATATTAGAATTTATGGAGTACATGAGCAGATGGAGGGTGAAAATATGATGAGTTTCCTGGCATCCTGGTTCCCAAAAATTTGAAATCTGCCTTAAGCTTTGTCCTTCAGTATTGAAAGACCTCATAGGTCTCTAGTTACCATTTCACCTAATAAAAAGCATGTATTACCAAAATCCATTATTGTGAAACTCTATTCAAATCAATATAAATACTTGGTCCTGAGAACTGCATGAGTCCTTGCTCCTTTAAAACTAGGGGACTCACATGTCAGATTTGATAATAACATTTCATCTATCATGGTTTCTAAAAGAAAAACTGTTATTCACCTTTAAAGTCATTAAAGAAAGTTGGTATTAAGACTCACCTGTTTTTTTTTTCAGCAAAACTGAGGTTATTTCTACCAGAAAGAACAAAAACTTTTGAATGTTTAGAAGAAGTTTTGACCTTTGTCCAAAAGAAGAATGTATTAAATCAAATTGAGGACATGGATTCCAGTTCTATACTGAAGAGAAAGGCATCTAAAAATTACTGGTCTGTTAAAGGGAAAAAATCTAGAAACAAATTAATAACATTCAATTTTATTTCCTTTTAATACAGGAGCCTCTTACAAATCTATTCTGATATTTCATCAAAGGTAATGCTTTTTATTTATTCCAGTTGTGACTATTACTTGCAGCACAGTATTTATTATTAAAACATATAATAATTAAAAAGAGAAGCATAGTTCAACATAGATAATGCCTTACTTATATAGTGAATAGTTTCCCCTATACAATCTATTTTAGCTATGCTTAATCATCTCAGTATAATAATATGATTGGTTAATTTACTGGGTCTGCTGTTTTGAAATGAGAATGACTTCTATTTGCATTAATTTATATGGTCATACTAATGGTACCGTTTTATCTCTTTGTTGCAACTGAATTTTATTATTTAAGTATTGGCAGGCTCTGGGGGACAATTTATAAACTGGGAACTGTTATAAGAATGTCTAATGATATTTTTACATGTTTTATGGTGTTTCCCAAGTTTACAAGTTTAAGCAATGCTAAAAATGGCTTTATGTCCTACTTGCGACTGTTTCATACATCTGCGAGCTATTTATGATTAAAAGTTTTTTTTCCTTACTGTTTAAATTCCCACTGTTACTTTTTGGAAGTTCTTTTTTGTACATTTTAAATCCTGCTTGAGCTCCTGGACGGAAGTGGAAGTCCGTATCTTCATTAAAAAACATTTGCCGATGAAAACAGAAAGTGAATGACATCCTTTGGACTTTATCTTTGCTTTCGGCAATTAAAACATTACTTTTTATTAACTGCTGGCAATTATTTTAATTGATTTTTGTAATGTATGTTAATCTATAACTTTTATGTTTAAATATTTTATACTAATGTGTTTTTTACATTTTAAATGGTGTTGCTTACAGGTCCATTCATTTTATTAGAAGAAGTGTGCTAAAATGCACAGGCATATTTAAATTACTGCTAAATTGTTATTACATAATTACTGTTCTTCTTTTCAGCTAGTTTAAGTAGCATATACTGTATATCTTTTACATTTTTACAGCTTGGCTATCACTCATTTTTTCTTTAATGTACTGTTTTAACAGCAATAGCAGAAAGATGCCAGTAAATATCATGAGAGAGCTAGTTTGGGGTTTATATGGCACTCATAATAAGTCTGAGTATTCATAATAAGCCTAGAATACTTTATTCCATGGTGTTGTTTTTTAACAGTTTTGAATTCATTATTTTATGTTATATTTTTTATTTCTGTCCATAACAAATGCTATTAAAATCTTTAGTAGTATTGCCATAGCAAAACAATTTAAAAATAAAAACACAATCCCTGGGATTCAGCAAGCAGCCATGCAGGAATAAATTATTCCTGCATGGCAGGGACTGTTCCTGTACAGCATGGCAGTGCGGCTTGCATATTCATGAGCATTGCCTGTGCTGTTAAACGTACAAGGAGCCATGTACAACTGCAGGAGGTGTGTCTGAGAGCAGAGCTCTGACAATACACATGCCTCTGCACTCCAGAATTGCCTTTCAGCAATTAGAATCAGCGGGAATGCTCATAACACCCCAACATGTCAGGAACATACCTCTCAACTATACAGATTTTTGCAGAATGTCCAGATTTTTGTCTCATATTTTTGCTGTGTTCCTTGTAAAATCTGTACCTTTCTGGAAAATAGATGAGGATTGAAGTTATTAAATAATGACAAATATTTCAGTTTAAAAAACCCCACATCCTTCACAAAATCCATGATAATGCAAAATCTATCATTATATCAACTTTCTAAGTTTGTAAGAGCAATATTTAAAATCTGTCCCTATTTGCCCCACATAATTTTAGGGTTTGTCCAGAGTTTTTGCTCCAAGAGGTTGAGAGGTATGCCCACCATGAAGCAGAAAGCTGATAAAAGTACAGGGTTTAGCATTAGCAGGGATATTCTGAAGGGTTTAGTTAAAATAACAAAACAAAACTTTTTTTTTATAAATGCGATAAAGTTTAAGTGTAGCTGCTTGGGTGTGCCCATTGCTTAGCTACGCTTAGTCCAGCTTAAACAGAACAAAAAGTTAAATAGCAAGAGACATCCACTCAAAGCAGTATTGCAATAGTGCAGTCTTTATGCGCAGCCATTCCAGGTTCAACCCCCTATAGCCAGTTCTCATTTTACATGTGCTAGCAGTGCATAAACAATTTTTTTTGTATTACCTACTAAATAAAATATATTTGTTAACTGGAGTACTGCATTAGGTCCAGATGTGAGGTATCAGTGTAATAAAGTTGTGAAATCCTCATATAAACACAAGTCCCCCCATACAGTATAGTTACACATGAATAAATGTAATGAAAGCACATTGGGATATGTCAGGGACAGTAAACAAATTTATAATATGTAATGAATGATGAATCAAAGCCATATAGCAGATAGTCTATAAAATAAACGAATTTAGGAAGAAGCGCACCAGAATCCACCAGATAATATTTATTTAGTGCTTTTGTCTTTTAAAATAAAAAACGTCATCTGAATGAACAAGCAGTTACAATGAATCAGTACTCAGACCCAGCTTAAATACCATGCTCATTCACCAATAATGAACCATTCAATTACGTTAAAGGTATATGCCATAAATAATAAGCTAGCAACATAAATAGCAGCATAAATGAAGCAAATAGAAAGAAGTTAAAAACCTTTGGCCCAAATAAGTGACAATTATGCAAAATGTGCAAATAAATAGATTATCTATCAACAAATGTATTCATATAACCATATAGATATATATAAATGTATAAATATGTAAATAAATAACCCCTTAAATAGACTTGTAGAATTATATATAAAATATAATACAATATAACTATTTATAAAACCTTATAAATACATAGATTCTACATATAACCTTCTGCCCTAAGTCTAAGAATAGGGCTTATAGAGATAGTACTGTTAAGCCCTGGTTGTTCAGTGGCATTAGTCCTCATCTGCCATCCTAATTCTTGTAATTCAAGAAAATTATTCAACAGGCCACCTCTATCCCCCATTACCACTTGCTCTAAAACAGAAAATTTAAAACTATGCCCCTCATTTTTAAGGATGTGTGCAGCCAAAGCATTTTTGGGATGCTGTTTTTTAATCTCATAAAAATGTTGATATACCCTAGATCTAAGGGCATTAATCGTCTTCCCAATACAGTAACTTGGACATGAATCACATTGGGCAAGATAAACTACTGCCTTACTACTGCAACAGTATTTCTTTTTATATTTAAAGCTCCCATAATTAGGTACTTTTATCTCCTTGCCTTCCATAATATGTTTACACTGAAGGCAAAACCCACATTTATACATCCCAACTGTACATGTGTTGTTCCTACAAGTTCTCTCTAACATATTCTTAAATGTAATATATTTCCGATAAATTATTTTTGGGGTAGTTCCTACAATTTCAAGGAGGCCCTGACTGGTAATAAATACATTCCAATTATGTTTAATTATCTGGTTAATACTATTAAATTGCTTATTATAACTAAAAATAGCAATTTCTTTTGAAATCATTAGTCTCTACCTTAGGCACCCCCATTTGTAAAGAACTTCCTTTTCCTAACAAGGGGAAGAAAAAAAAAACTTTCTCCTTTTTATTCATCACTTCCTGTAATTTTACATCCAAAATTATTTCAGGGTAACCCCTTTGTAACAACATACCCCTCAATACTTGTGTTTGATGTATAAATTAATTCCACTCAGATACCATCCTGGCTAAATGGACATCTTGTCCTTTCACCAAAGATGTTTTTCTGATGAAGTGGATGAAAACTATTAAAATACAGGAGGGCATTGGAGTAAGTTGGTTTTATGAAAATTGTCATATTAAAACCTTTTAACTCTATATCTTTACTAATAGTAATATCTAAATAGTTTATCTCATCCTTCCCTATTGTATATATAAAATCTAGGAAATCTGTAGTTTGTTTTATATAAGCCAGAAAAGTCTGCAGGTCTTCCTCACTATAACTGTTCTTCGAAAACAATGATGTTTGTATCTAGAACTAAATCCATAAGGGTTCTGATGGTCCTAATACAATCATGTTTAAGGTTAGAATACCTACAAAGAAATAAATAGAACCACTCAACCCCAGTGTCATGTGGGATTACAGAAAACAGATCCCTTATGTCAATTGATACAAACAAAAGGGCATCATAATACATTTTCCTATTAAGTTTTTTAAGCAAATCCCAACAATCTTTTACTACCCCATCACAGTCTTTTAATACAGATTTTAGCTGTGTGTCTATGAATCTTGCAATAAAATAGGTTTTTGATGCTTTTGCATCAACAATTTCCCTAAGGGGAGGATTGGCTATATCCTTATGGAGTTTTGGTATTCCAAAGATGGTTGGAATTTTAGGCATTTTACTTCCATAAACTGGTGTTCTTCTAAACTAATTTCTTTGTTTAGTAGTAACTCTTCTAATAACACATCAACTTTCCTATATAAACTATTTTTTTCATTCAAACTTATTTCACAATAGACATCAGTGTATAGTACGCCCAACATTTTGTCAATATCGACATTAGTACTCATAATAGCCAACCCACTCCCTTTATCAGGTTTCATAACTCTGATTGCCTTATTGTTACAAATGTCATTAACCAATTTTATTTCATGCACTTCCAAATTATTATTATCGGACAAGAAAGTGGCCTTATTATTAAAAAGATTCCGTATATCATATTCACACATCTTCTCAAAAGTCTGTACTACGGAATGTAGTGGTGAATTAAACAAACTTGTTTTTTGGCACGTCATGTTCAATAGAAGTAGGGGACATTCCTTTAAAATAAAACTGTAGGTTCAACTTTCTTGTATAAAGTTTTAAATTAATCAATACTTCATCTGTTGATGCATTCCTGCTAGGAACAAAAGAAAGACCGTTGTCAAACATATCTGCTAATTTCCTATCAAAGTTAATATCACTGTAGTTATATAAACTAAAATCACTACATATATTCTTAATAATGTTAACAAAGGGGTCTGTATTGATTCTCAGCATATCATTCGTTTTACCACATGTATTAAAATCTTGTTCAAATGAATCTTGTTCAAATAAATTCAATACATTTCCCCCTCCCCTACTCCTGTGGTTCCAGTTGTAATAATTCATACCCCCCTCTGGTTCCTTAGTCATTCTGACCTTCTCAGAGGGGGGTATTCTAAAGGGTCCAGGTGAAATTCACCATTATTGGACTCTCTTCCATTATTTGAACCATTAACATTATCATTGTCAAAACAATTATTATGTTGAGTTTGTTTATTTTGTCCCGGGGGGGGGGGGGGCTTGATGGCAGATGAGGACTAATGCCACTGAACAACCAGGGCTTAACAGTACTATCTCTATAAGCCCTATTCTTAGACTTTGGGCAAAAGGTTATATGTAGAATCAATATATTTATAAGGTTTTATATATAGTTATATTGTATTATATTTTATATGTAATTCTACAAGTCTATTTAAGGGGTTATTTATTTACACATTTATACATTTATATATATCTATATGGTTATATGAATATATTTGTTGATAGATGGTCTATTTATAAGCACATTTTGCACAATTGTCACTTATTTGGGCCAAAGGTTCTTAACTTCTTTCTATTTGCTTCATTTATGCTGCTATTTATGCTGCTAGTTTATTATTCATGGCATATACCTTTAATGTAATTGAATGGTTCATTATTGCTTAATGAGCATGGTATTTAAGCTGAGTCTGAGTACTGATTCATTGTATGTGCTTGTTCATTCTGATGAAGTTTTTTATTTTAAAAAACGAAAGCGCTAAATAAATATTATCTGGTGGATTCTGGTGCACTTCTTCCTAAATTCGTTTATTTGGTTTGGTGTTTCTTATAGTCTATAAAATGAAAAATAAGCAAGGCTAAGCATTGCACAGCTCTGCTTACCAGGTAGGAGCATTGTGTAAATATGACTGCTAAGCAATGAGAAGCCCAGCTAAGTGGATTTGCCCATTGGTAAGCAGTGCTGAACCTGTCCCTTTAAGCAATGCCAACCTTAGCTAAGCAGATTTGCCCATAGCGTAGCTTAGCTCAGCATATTCAAAACTGTCCAATCACGGCAAAGTGCAGGAAATCGGCCATATTTAAACCCCACTTATGGGAATACAGCTCATAACTGGTTGCAGCTTCTCACTGTAGGCAGGATGCCTGGAGTTGGAGAGGGATTGCGCTACCAGTTGCAGCACTGGGGCATGCAGGAGTCCAAGGTCATGGCAGGACTCCTGGTAAAAAAAAACACGATGAGAGATTGCTGCAGAGCCAGTACCAAGGCTCCCAATATAAAACAGAAGCCTGGATCATCTTGCCCGTGACCACACCAGTGCCACTGGTATCCCTCTGGCTGGTGAGCAGGTCAGCACTACTATGCCGAATTGAAAAAGAGGAAGAGGGAGCTCTTGGACCAGTGGTTCCAAGAATCAAAGCAGAGGGGTGATGTCCCAACAATGTGTAAGTACTCATACCAGTAACTGTTTAATAATGTCCACCCTGTGTTTATGATGGATAGGTATGGCTAAATATTTCTCTATTTCCCTTACAGCTGCAGCTAAACAGGCTGTAAATCAGGAAGTCCATGTGAGTAGGCTGCAATGGCTGCATCGTGAGACTGGTGAGTAACAATCCTGCTTGTAGTAGTCAGCTGCCAGTATAAAAACTGTTTTGTGTAAGGGTTGTACTGAATAAACAAGACAATATGACAGTAGTAGTCTGATATAGTCGTATTTAAATAAAACTGCAACTGCCTGGCAATAAAGCTTTAAATCCTACACTGGTTGTGTTTACTCTGGTATCGTATGGCATTTTTAGTGTTGCATTCTCTGAATAGTAATGTTATATTAGCCACTGTGCTACATAATAAAAATGTCTAGGAAAGTCTGTATAAGACTGTTGTAATTACAAGGTCAGATTGTACAATCAAGAGAGACTTAGACAGAAAACACTAAAGAGACAGACAGCAATATCCAAATACTATACTCTACTGTGACTTAAATTGTTGTACGTTTAGCAGACACAGCCATGGTTCAAATCCTGGGAGTGGTAGTAAGCTGTATGCATAATCATACCTCTGAACTGTACACATTTGTTCAGAATGTCCAGATAATTGGCTCATATTTTCTGCCTGTTCCCCTGTCCTCTTGGCAAATCAGTGGGATGATCACAGAATTTTAGACGGCAAATAATGACACACATCTGATTTTCAGACCTCAAAACCTTCAGAAAACGTATATTAAAACAAACCTGTCACTCTAGCAACTCACCAAAAGTTTATGAGAGCAATATTCAAAATATGTCCCATTTCTACCTCCATGCTGTCAAGCTATGACCAGAGTGTGTGCATTAACATATTGAGAGGTATGTGCATAATATTAAGTCAGAATCTGGGAATATGTGTGGAAACAGTCAGGTGGTGTTAAAAAACATTCCCTCCACAGCTCTGTCAGATAAGAAAACTGTGCCTGTCAATAAAGATTGAATCCTGGACTGGTAGTGTTTATTCTGGTATTGTATGGCTTACATGTAGCATTCAGAACATCTGATATCAGAATAGTACTGTTGCGTCAACCACTGTTTCTTACACTGTGCTACATAAAAATATGTCTAGGAATGTCTGTATGAGATTGTTGTAATTACATGGTCAGCTTGTACAACAATGAGCTACTTAGACAGAAAACACTGAAGAGATAGACAGCAATATTCAAACAGCACACTCTGTTGACACTTAAATTGTGATATTTTTATCAGACACAGCCATGGTTTGAATCCTGGGAAGGGTAGTAAGCTGTATGCATAATCATACCTCTTAGCTGTACACATCCTTTCAGACTGTCCAGATAATTGGCTCATATTTTCTGCCTGTTCCCCTGTCCCCATGGCAAATCAATGGGATGATCTCAGATTTGTAGTCAGCAAATAATGACATACATTTGATTTTCAGACCTCAAAACCTTCAGAAAATGTATATGAAAACAAATCCTGTCACTCTATCAGCCCTCCAAGTTTATGAGAGCAATATTCAAAATATGTCCCATTTCTACCTCCATGTTGTCAAGCTTTGACCAGAGTGTTTGCAATAAAACATTGAGAGGCATGTGCATAATATTAACTCAGAATCTGGGAATATGTGTAGAAACAGTCAGGCAGTGTTAACAAACATTCCTTCCACAGGTATACCAGGTAACAGATGCAGAATTTAGCTATAAGACAGTTGAAGTATACACTTCTTTACAAAACATACCAATGGCCAAACCAAGGCCATAGGGTACTGTAATAATACCTGTACCTTAATGATTAGAGCTGATCATTAAAGTTGTGAGAACTACAAGGATATATAAGATGTTAATTGACATCTCGCTCACCCCACCATATCTGCAACAATAATCTAAATACACAAATCAATGGGTATGTTTACACCAAACCTACTGTTGGGACATATGTCCCATTGTTCAATAAATATTGAAGTGTGCTTCTATTAATGTTCCATGTTGAAATACTATCATTGGTGGCCTGTTGCTATCAATGTAACCTGCATGCCACTTTAATGGCCACTGTAGTTCCATATATGCTTGTGTTCTGTTTGCTATGCAACTGTTCCAAATTTGGTGTTTTGGGTTAATGAAAATATTTATGCATGCTGTTATAACAAATCCTGGATCGTGTTGACTATTACTAATCCACATATGTTTTAAAATTACAACACCATAGAACGTTTGGGAAGGCCGGTCCCAGGGGACCCACCTTTCCCACCTCATCTGGCCATGG